>NC_084731.1:68624755-68719755 GCF_033978785.1 Entelurus aequoreus
GCTCTGCCTTCAACACCATCCTCCCTGGACTGCTACGAGACAAGCTCTACCAGCTCAGCGTGCCCGACTCCCTCTGCAGTTGGATCAATGACTTCCTGACAGACCGAAGACAGCACGTGCGGCTGGGGAAGATTGTCTCGGACAGTCGAACCACGAACACTGGTACTCCTCAGGGCTGTGTACTCTCCCCCTGGCTCTTGGGGGGGTCGTTAAGTATACTGGGAAAACCGGGAGGGTCGGCAAGTATGCAGCTGAGCCGCGGGTTGCCGACCCCTGAGGGAATTAGCAAGCTTTGTGTTTACCTTTCAGCCATTTTGTCTGCAGAATATGTCTGAATAAAGTCTGCTATTAATAAAATTACATCTTTACACTATAGCAGAAAACATGTACTCAGGAGAAGAATGTGTGATATTACTAGGATATTATTTTCAAATTATGGCATAAAAACATGCATTTATTTCGGAATAAAATCAGACTATGATAAAATGTGTGATATTACTAGATTATTTTTCAATTATGGCATAAAAACATGCATTTATTTTGGAATAAAGTTGGAATATCATGATAAAATGTGTAAAATTACTAGAATATTATTTTTATATTATGCCATAAAAACATGCATTTATTTTGGAATAAAGTTAGAATATCATGATAAAACGTGTAAAATTACTAGAATATTATTTTTCAATTATGGTATAAAAACATGCATTTATTTCGAAATAAAGTCGGAATTTTATGATAAAATGTGTGCTATTACTAGATTATTTTTTAATTATGGCATAAAAACATGCATTTATTTCGGAATAAAGTCGGAATATTATGATAAAATGTGTGATATTCCTTGAATATTATTTTTTAAATAATGGCTTAAAAACATGCATTTATTTCCGAATAAAGTCAAAATGTTATGATAAAATGTGTGATGTTACTAGAATATAATTTTTTAATTATAGCATAAAAACGTGCATTTATTTCGGAATAAAGTCTGAATAGTATGATAAAATGTGTGAAGTTGCTAAAATATTGTTTTTTAATTATAGCATAAAAACATGCATTTATTTCGGAATAAAGTCTGAATAGTATGATAAAATGTGTGACGTTGCTAGAATATGATTTTTAAATTATGGCATAAAAACATGCATTTATTTTGGAATAAAGTCAGAATATTATGATAAAATGTGTGTTACTAGAATATTATTTATATATTGTGGCATACAAAACCTGCATTTATTTTGGAATAATGTCGGAACATTATGATAAAATGTGTGACAATACTAGAATATTATTTTTCAATTATGGCAAAAAAAATTATGCATTTATTTCGGAATAAAGTCGGAATATTATGATAATTATGATGTTGAACTATTTCCCTTGTGGATCATTAAAGTTTGTCTAAGTCTAAAATGTGTGATATTACTAAAAAATCATTTTTAAATAATGGCATAAAAACATGCATTTATTAAAGTCGGAATATTAAGATAAAATGTGTGATGTTACTAGAATATAATTTTATAATTATGGCATAATAACATGCATTTTTTATGATTAAATGTCTGATATTACAAAAATATTATTTTAAAATTATGGCATAAAAACATGAATTTCTTTCGGAACATTATGATGAAATTTGTGATATTACTAGAATATTGTTCAATAATGGCATCAAAAACATGTATTTATTTCGAAATAAAGTTGGAACATTATGATAAAATGTGTGATATTACTAGAATATTGTTTTTAAATTATGGCAAAAAAAACCATGCATTTATTTCGGAATAAAGTAAGAATATTATAATAAAATGTGTGATATTACTGGAATATTATTTTTCAAATATGGCATAAAAAACATGCATTTATTTCGGAATATTATAACGTGTGATATTACTAGAATATTATTTTTCAATTATGGCAAAAAAAACATGCATTTATTTCGGAATAAAGTCGGAATATTATGATAAAATGTGTGATATTACTAGAATATTATTTTTTTAATAATGGCATAAAAACATGCATTTATTTTGGAATGAAGTCAGAATATTATGATAAAATGTTTGATGTTACTAGAATATAATTTTTCAATTATGGCATAAAAACATGCATTTATTATGATAAAATGTGTGAAGTTGGTAGAATATAATTTTTGAATTATGGCATAAAAACTTGCGTTTATTTTGGAATAAAGTCGGAATATTATGATACAATGTGTAATGTTATACTAGAATATTATTTTTAAATTATGGCATAAAAACATGCATTTATTTCGGAATATTATGATGAAATGTGTGATATTACTAGAATATTATTGTTCAATTATGGCCAAAAAAAAAAAGTATTTATTTCGGAATAAAGTAGGAATATTATAATAAAATGTGTGATATTACTCAATTATGGCATAAAAACACATTTTATTTGGAATAAAGTCAGAATATTATGATAAAATGTGTGATATTACTAGAATATTATTTTTAAATTATGGCATAAAAACATGCATTTATTTCGGAATAAAGTTGGAATATTATGATAAAATGTGTAAAATTATTAGAATATTATTTTTCAATTATGGTATAAAAACATGCATTTATTTCGGAATAAAATCGGAATTTTATGATAAAATGTGTGATATTACTGGAATATATATATTTTTAAATTATGGCATAAAAACATGCATTTATTTCGGAATAAAATTGGAATTTTATGATAAAATGTTTGATATTACTGGAATGTTATTTTTTAAATTATGGCATAAAAACATGCATTTATTTCGGAATAAAGTCGGAATATTATGATAAAATGTGTGATGTTACTAGAATATTATTTTTCAAGTATGGCATAAAAAACATGCATTTATTTCGGGAATATTATGATAACATATGTGATATTACTAGAATATTATTTTTCAATTATGGCAAAAAAAAACATGCATTTATTTCGTAATAAAGTCGGAATAATATGATAAAATGTGTGATATTACTAGAATATGATTTTCTTAAAAATGGCATAAAAACATGCATTTATTTTGGAATAAAGTCAGAATATAATGATAAAATGTGTGATATTACAAGAATATTATTTTTAAATGATAGAAAATAAGGCATGCATTTATTTCGGAATAAAGTCGGAATGTAATATAATAAAATGTGTGATATTTCTAGAATATTATTTTTTAATATGACATAAAAAAACAAAAGCATTTATTGTGATAAAATGTGTGATATTACTAAAATATTATTTTTAAATTATGGCATAAAAACATGCATTTATTTCTGAATAAAGTCGGAATATTATGATAAAATATGTGATGTTACTAGAATATTATTTTTAATTTATGGCATAAACACATGCATTTATTTCGGAATAAAGTTGGAATAGTATGATAAAATGGGTAAAATTACTAGAATATTATTTTTCAATTATGGTATAAAAACATGCATTTATTTTGGAATATTATGATAACATGTGTGATATTACCAGAATATTATTTTTCAATTATGGCACAAAAAAAAAACATGCATTTATTTCGGAATAAAGTCGGAATATTCTGATAAAATGTGTGATATTACTGTAATGTTATTTTTAAATTAAAATGTGTGATATTACTAGAATATTATTTTTTAAATAATGGCATGAAAACATACATTTATTTTGGAATAAAGTCAGAATATTATGATAAAATGTGTGATGTTACTAGAATATAGTTTTTAAATTATGGCATAAAAACATGCATTTATTATGATAAAATGTGTAGTATTACTCAAATATTATTTTTAAATGATGGCATAAAAACATGCATTTATTTCGGGATAAAGTCGGAATAATATGATAAAATGTGTGATGTTACTAGAATATTATTTTTAAATTATGGCATAAAAACATGCATTTATTTCGAAATAAAGTTAGAATATTATGATAAAATGTGTAAAATTACTAGATTACTATTTTCCAATTATGGTATAAAAACATGCATTTATTTCGGAATAAAATCAGAATTTTATGATAAAATGTGTGATATTACTAGAATATAATTTTTTTAATAATGGCATAAAAACATGCATTTATTTTTGGAATAAACTGAGAATATTATGATAAAATGTGTGATATTACGAGAATATTATTTTTCAATCATGGCAAAAAAACATGCATTTATTTCGGAATAAAGTCGGAATATTGTAATAAAATGTGTGATATTGCTAGAATATTATTTTTTTAATAATGGCATAAAAACATGCATTTATTTTGGAATAAAGTCAGAATATTATGATAAATTGTGTGATGTTACTAGAATATAATTTTTAAATTATGGCATAAAAACATGCATTTATTATGATAAAATGTGTGATATTACTAAAATATTATTTTTAAATGATGGCATAAAAACATGCATTTTTTCGGAATAAAGTTGGAATAATATGATAAAATGTGTGATGTTGCTAGAATATTATTTTTAAATTATGGCATAAAAACATGCATTTATTTTGGAATAAAGTCGGAATATTATGATAAAATGTGTGATATTACGAGAATATTATTTTTCAAAAATGGGAGAAAAAACATGCATTTATTTCAGAATATTATGATAACATGTGTGATATTACTAGAATATTATTTTTCAATTATGGCAAAAAAACATGCATTTATTTTGAAATAAAGTCGGAATATTATGATAAAATGTGTGATATTACTGGAATATTATTTTTAAATTAAAATGTGTGATATTACTAGAATATTATTTTTTTGATAATGGCATAAAAACATACATTTTGGAATAAAGTCAGAATATTATGATAAAATGTGTGATGTTACTAGAATATTATTTTTAAATTATGGCATAAAAACATGCATTTATTTCGGAATAAAGTTGGAATATTATAATAAAATGTGTAAAATTACTAGAATATTATTTTTCAATTATGGTATAAAAACATGCATTTATTTCGGAATAAAATCAGGATTTTATGATAATATGTGTGATATTACTAGAATATTATTTTTTTAATATTGCATAAAAACATGTATTTTTTTTGGAATAAAGTCAGAATGTTGTGATAAAATGTGTGATATTACGAGAATATTATTTTTCAATTATGGCAAAAAAACATGCATTTATTTTGGAATAAAGTTGGAATATTATGATAAAATGTGTGATATTACTAGAATATTATTTTTTTAATAATGGCATAAAAACATGCATTTATTTTGGAATAAAGTCAGAATATTATGATAAAATGTGTGATATTACGAGAATATTATTTTTCAATTATGGCATAAAAACATGCATTTATTTTGGAATAAAGTTGGAATATCATGATAAAATGTGTAAAATTACTAGAATATTATTTTTCAATCATGGCAAAAAAACATGCATTTATTTCGGAATAAAGTCGGAATATTATAATAAAATGTGTGATATTGCTAGAATATTATTTTTTTAATAATGGCATAAAAACATGCATTTATTTTGGAATAAAGTCAGAATATTATGATAAATTGTGTGATGTTACTAGAATATAATTTTTAAATTATGGCATAAAAACATGCATTTATTATGATAAAATGTGTGATATTACTAAAATATTATTTTTAAATGATGGCATAAAAACATGCATTTTTTCGGAATAAAGTTGGAATAATATGATAAAATGTGTGATGTTGCTAGAATATTATTTTTGAATTATGGCATAAAAACATGCATTTATTTTGGAATAAAGTTGGAATATCATGATAAAATGTGTAAAATTACTAGAATATTATTTTTCAATTATGCCATAAAAACATGCATTTATTTTTGGAATAAAGTGAGAATATTATGATAAAATGTGTGATATTACGAGAATATTATTTTTCAATCATGGCAAAAAAACATGAATTTATTTCGGAATAAAGTCGGAATATTATAATAAAATGTGTGATATTGCTAGAATATTATTTTTTTTAATAATGGCATAAAAACATGCATTTATTTTGGAATAAAGTCAGAATATTATGATAAATTGTGTGATGTTACTAGAATATAATTTTTGAATTATGGCATAAAAACATGCATTTATTATGATAAAATGTGTGATATTACTAAAATATTATTTTTAAATGATGGCATAAAAACATGCATTTTTTCGGAATAAAGTTGGAATAATATGATAAAATGTGTGATGTTGCTAGAATATTATTTTTAAATTATGGCATAAAAACATGCATTTATTTTGGAATAAAGTCGGAATATTATGATAAAATGTGTGATATTACGAGAATATTATTTTTCAAAAATGGGAGAAAAAACATGCATTTATTTCAGAATATTATGATAACATGTGTGATATTACTAGAATATTATTTTTCAATTATGGCAAAAAAACATGCATTTATTTTGAAATAAAGTCGGAATATTATGATAAAATGTGTGATATTACTGGAATATTATTTTTAAATTAAAATGTGTGATATTACTAGAATATTATTTTTTTGATAATGGCATAAAAACATACATTTTGGAATAAAGTCAGAATATTATGATAAAATGTGTGATGTTACTAGAATATTATTTTTAAATTATGGCATAAAAACATGCATTTATTTCGGAATAAAGTTGGAATATTATAATAAAATGTGTAAAATTACTAGAATATTATTTTTCAATTATGGTATAAAAACATGCATTTATTTCGGAATAAAATCAGGATTTTATGATAATATGTGTGATATTACTAGAATATTATTTTTTTAATATTGCATAAAAACATGTATTTTTTTTGGAATAAAGTCAGAATGTTGTGATAAAATGTGTGATATTACGAGAATATTATTTTTCAATTATGGCAAAAAAACATGCATTTATTTTGGAATAAAGTTGGAATATTATGATAAAATGTGTGATATTACTAGAATATTATTTTTTTAATAATGGCATAAAAACATGCATTTATTTTGGAATAAAGTCAGAATATTATGATAAAATGTGTGATATTACGAGAATATTATTTTTCAATTATGGCATAAAAACATGCATTTATTTTGGAATAAAGTTGGAATATCATGATAAAATGTGTAAAATTACTAGAATATTATTTTTCAATCATGGCAAAAAAACATGCATTTATTTCGGAATAAAGTCGGAATATTATAATAAAATGTGTGATATTGCTAGAATATTATTTTTTTAATAATGGCATAAAAACATGCATTTATTTTGGAATAAAGTCAGAATATTATGATAAATTGTGTGATGTTACTAGAATATAATTTTTAAATTATGGCATAAAAACATGCATTTATTATGATAAAATGTGTGATATTACTAAAATATTATTTTTAAATGATGGCATAAAAACATGCATTTTTTCGGAATAAAGTTGGAATAATATGATAAAATGTGTGATGTTGCTAGAATATTATTTTTGAATTATGGCATAAAAACATGCATTTATTTTGGAATAAAGTTGGAATATCATGATAAAATGTGTAAAATTACTAGAATATTATTTTTCAATTATGCCATAAAAACATGCATTTATTTTTGGAATAAAGTGAGAATATTATGATAAAATGTGTGATATTACGAGAATATTATTTTTCAATCATGGCAAAAAAACATGAATTTATTTCGGAATAAAGTCGGAATATTATAATAAAATGTGTGATATTGCTAGAATATTATTTTTTTTAATAATGGCATAAAAACATGCATTTATTTTGGAATAAAGTCAGAATATTATGATAAATTGTGTGATGTTACTAGAATATAATTTTTGAATTATGGCATAAAAACATGCATTTATTATGATAAAATGTGTGATATTACTAAAATATTATTTTTAAATGATGGCATAAAAACATGCATTTTTTCGGAATAAAGTTGGAATAATATGATAAAATGTGTGATGTTGCTAGAATATTATTTTTAAATTATGGCATAAAAACATGCATTATTTTGGAATAAAGTTGGAATATTATGATAAAATGTGTGATATTACGAGAATATTATTTTTCAAAAATGGGAGAAAAAACATGCATTTATTTCAGAATATTATGATAACATGTGTGATATTACTAGAATATTATTTTTCAATTATGGCAAAAAAACATGCATTTATTTTGGAATAAAGTCGGAATATTATGATAAAATGTGTGATATTACTGGAATATTATTTTTAAATTAAAATGTGTGATATTACTAGAATATTATTTTTTTAATAATGGCATAAAAACATACATTTTGGAATAAAGTCAGAATATTATGATAAAATGTGTGATGTTACTACAATATTATTTTTAAATTATGGCATAAAAACATGCATTTATTTCGGAATAAAGTTGGAATATTATAATTGTAGTAGAATTTCTGACCTTTTGACCTATATTTCTTGTCTTTTAAGAATGTCCGCTCATTTTCAATACTCTTGTATTTTTGTGCCATTGAATGGACCAGTTGTGGGACAAAAGTGAATATTAAGTCGTGCCAACCTGTCTATAGAATGTGTTGACTGTCTAAAGGATTCGAGTTGTTATGGAACAGATAGGAAAAGCAAAACAAGACATTGACGCATTTGATAAGGAACGATGACGCACAACAGACATATAAAAAATGGGAGAAGACCGGAACTCGGGGGTGATTTTGGCTTGTGTGTGTCTTGTTGGCTCCGGAGTAACTTGTGGTTTGTCTGCACGACCAACTCAATTCAACCTGCACTTCTGATAATGGGTAAATAAATGTGTTGTACTAAACTACTTTTGTTGCCTGCATAAGCTTCGGACAATCCACTACACAAATTGGCGTCACGAACAGGATGGTTTAGAAGCTACAGGTCGACAGCCGCTCTCGCTCTCTCTGTCAGGCAGACAGTGTGCTGCACGCGCGCATCTAATACAAGGTAAGCGTTTTGCTTAAAGTGTAAACATTTTCTGCCTGGAGAGAGCCAGATTGATAAGACTAATTGCTGAATCTATTTTGATAAAAGATAGGTTTAGTCAGGTTCTCCAAAGACAACCTGGAATGGGGTAAATTATGGTTGGATTGAGTTGTTTTATATGTGATCATTTGTCTGTGTGTTTGTTGAAAACTTGTGATTTCTTGTTTTTAACATCAGGGGATTGTTGATAGAATTTTGGTGGTTTGGAGTGTAGAAGCATAGACTATGTGAGACGAAAAATTTCTCTTAACCTCTTCATCCTCTGTCGTTGCTGGCAGAGGATGCTTCTTTCTGCAAGTGCATCAGAATTAGCCAGAGTTGGATACAGCTAAATTTAAGGCAGGGTTTTGCTAACTGGTGGCACATTTGGCCCATACAAATTTATGAAGTCTATGAATGTGCGACATATCTCTCTATGTGGAAACTGCAGCGTTGGAAAAGCCTCATTTTGGGTGACCGTTTGGTGACTCCGGTAAAGGAGATCAACTGAGCTGTATTTGTCACGACGTTCTGTTTAATTGGCTGCAGTATAGATGGATATTGATCGGGCTGCATATGGTAGAGCTTTGGTGGAGCTTTGGTGAAGCTTTGGTGAAACTGTATGGAACTGACCAAAACATGATGACTGTAGAGCATTGGGTGATTATCAGTGACCCTATGGTGCTTTTATGCTGTTGCCGTGTATTGGTCAGGGAGTAAAACCAGGAGCTGCTCCGCTGGAACGGGTTAATCGCCGTTGTATGAGTAATGATGGGACCTGTGTTTGTTAATGAGACGGCCGATTCCACAAAAGCACGCGTGCATTAGTTGTTTATATTGGTCCGGACCAGGGGGGCGTGGTTTGTGGGATAAAAATGTGTGTGTTTTTTAAATTTATATATATATATCTGCGTATTTTAATAACTTTTGTGTAGCACCTGGTTTCTTATCTGGTTTAATTCCCCCCCTTCCTTTTCCTCCCCCCCTCTCGCAACCTCCCCCCTTCACGCTTTTTCTCACAGCCCCGCTATCTGTAAAAGTTTGGAAATTGTCTAAAATGTGTGTGCGTGTGAGAAAGTAGACAAAGTTTATGTACAGAAAACATATGAGTGTATGATCTATCCATTTAATTATCTTATTCTGCTCTCGGAGGTTGGATCGCGGGGGCAGCAGCCTAAGCAGGGAAGCCCAGAATACCCTCCTTAAACTTGACTATTTGTCCATCTAAGAGTGAATGATAAATGTTGTTCTTATTATTAAGGTTCTGATATGATACAGCTGTGCTTCTGGATGAGAAAAGTAGTTGTCTATTGCATTTACTTTTAACTGTGCTGGTAAATTCTCTGTGTGTGAGTGACTGTGTGACGCATATAGTCTCAGCTGGGAGACATTTTGAGATAAGAGTGTGTGCGTGTGACGAGGCTGTGTGAGTGACAGCTGCGTGAGGCATTGGTTCGAAGAGGAGTGACACTGATAGCATTGAGCTAGGTTAGCATTGTGTTAGCAGAGCATTGAGCTGGGTTAGCATTGAGCTAGGATAGCATTGAGCTAGGTTAGCATTGTGTTAGCAAAAGTTTGCTTACTGAGGCATAGTAAGGCTAAGTTAGCATCTAGCTTGGCATTACTAAGTGTGGTTGAACAGTTATTCTCGGTCTGTAGAGTGTGCTAGTAGTAGGTGCTTGCTAAGTCCAGTAAAATAATAGATATATGGAAAATTACACGTTTAAATATCAATCAATAAATACGGATTGTGGGACATTGAAACATTGTTTAATTCATCATTCATTTATATGTCTAGTATACTTTTTTTTTGGTACAGCTTTGCTGCTTATCTGATCCATCCAGTTTCTGTGTGGAAGTTGAGACAAACACACGCACAAACATCATAGATTAGGACACATTGTAACTTGAATTAATAGTTATACAACAAATAAATTAATAATATTGAATTTAAATTTGAGAAAGATAAATTGATTATACATTGACATTTTAATTTTTTTTTAGGAATAAACACACAATAAAATAAAAGTTAAATGTATATTCTAATACATCTAAGGGCATCTGTGAAACATAGAGTCTGAAGAAGTACAGATAAGAGCCACTCAGCGCCATTGTCAAAACAAAACGTAGAGAAGCGTTAAACAAATTCTAATCAGAAGGAAGACAGACCAAAATATGAGAACTTAAGTAAACAGACAGCAAGTAAACCAGAAATAATAATGTAAATAAATAACAAAGAAAGCAAATTTTTATGTGACATTGGTGCATGTAGAATTACAAATAGAGAATAAAACTAAATGGAAATAACTGTCTGCAAGATGACCATGACGTCATGAATTGTGCTCGGGTTAGTAATAGATAGATAGATAGACAGATAAAACGTTATTGATTCCTTCAGGAGAGTTCCCTTTGGAAGAAGAACTAAAAAGTAAACAGTAACTAATAAGGGTATAAATGGAAACAAAATAGATTCTATTAAAAGAGAAACTAGGCATTAACGACCATGATATAAAAAAGTATTGCACTGTTATTGTTTTGCATTCCCTGTCATCCTAGCCCCCCAAAGAGGAATTGTACAGTCTAATGATGTATGAGACAAAGTATTTTTTATAGGCTAAACCAGTAGTTCTCAAAGGAGGGTATGGTGTTTCCGCTCGGACAAAAAAGGGAGGTACTTGAAGGTATGCCAAGGGGTACCTGAGATTTTAAATATTTTAAAATAGCGACAATTCAAAATCCTTTATAAATATAATTATAGAAGAATAATTCTTCAACAAAATAAATATTTAGAATTAAGTTCACGAGCCCAGATGGATCTCTATTGCAATATCCAAAGAAGGTTGATGATTGATTATATGTATAGAAATCTTTATTATAATTTAATCACTATTTTAATTTTTAAAACGTTTTAGTTATTCTTATTTTTTGTTTGTCCAAATAAGTCAAGTAAGACCACAACAAATGAGCAATATGGTGCACTGTTATACAATTTAATAAATCAGAAAATAATGACATTATGCTGTATTTTATTTCTTTAATTTACTGGGACAAAAAAGGTTAAAAACCACTGCCCTAAATCATATCTAAAGCTAAAATTATTTTATAAGACTGATTATTTTGGATTCGTAAATAGTATGCTGTTGATTGTGGTTAGCTGCAAGTTTGTTTATTTGTTTGTTTAGTTGCTTGAGTGAAATGGGAAGAAATCTATAGGAATAATTACATGCAAAATGGAATAAAACTATGAGTGCGATAGATAATGAATGAATAGATGAAATAAGTTTATTTTGGTCATGTAATCAACCATCAACCAATTTGTGTGAGCAGTTTAACAGTAAATTAGACATATTAACAATCATACACATTTACACACAGAAAAGAAAAGAAAAAAGAATGACCGAAAAAAGAATAGGCGGAAGCCAAAGCTTATATTGGCCTATGATATACAATTACTGAACATTAAATTACCTGGAACATCAACGTTAAAAGATGAAAGTAATTGTTACTATATTTTATAATGTTAAAAAACTTTACTTTTCAAGGGTCTCTTAAACCATAACAAAAAACTACATGTGTTCAGCTCATCACTGAGGATGGTACATCATTTAACTCCTAAAACTGAAATACATTTGTGTTTTTATTTTATTTTACTTGACCTATTTCAAAAATCGATACCCCCCGTAAATGATAGTGTCTCCTCATAATGTAAACAAGCTAAGAATACAAACTGGAAGGCTGTTGTTCTTTACTCGGAAACATAATTGCAATTGTTTTAAAATTAAATTATCTGAACATTTAACACATTATGACTTAAAAAATGGATTGATATGATCATAACAATAATGCTTTGTGTAATATTGAAATGAGCCTTTTAAGTTTAAGTATTGGGTCTATATTTATTCTATAAACATTTCCCCAAACTTCAAAACAATATTACATATGGAAAAATAAATGAATAAAATAACATGTGCAGACATTGCTTATTCAGCATGTGTTTTACTTTATACCGAATAGCAATGGATTTGGATATTTTTCTTTAATATGTTCAATATGTGGCTTCCAACATATTAATGATCAATTATTATTCTCAAGAATGTAGTTCATATACTCTGTCAATTTCCACTTGATTCAACTTTAATTTTTGTTTCACAATTTGACTTTGCACCCTGGACAGGTCGCCACCTCATCACAGGGCCAACACAGATAGATAGACAGACAACATTCACACACTAGGGCAAATTTAGTCTTATTAATTTCTACATATTGAGATCTAATACTTAAAATAACTACTTAACCACTGTTGTGAAACACCTTTCTAATTTATGGGAGTATTGGGATAGGATTGAGGAAGATGTCTGCTGTGGTGGTGGTTAGTTTGGAAATTAATTTAATAAAAGTAACTTTAAAGTGCAGTCTGACATTTTAGTTTGGAGTAATTTATAGTTTTATTTAGACATTGCAGTACACCATACCATGCGCCCGGGAATCATGTTTGGTGATTTGGCTCCCAAGTTTTTTGTGGTCTTTGGTATGACTCGACCGGGGTTTTGGGCTTGCGACCTGCCGATCTCAGGGCGGACACTCTAACCACTAGGCCACTGAGATAAAGGAGGCAAACCAAATCTCAACAGCTTTCAGTTAGCTACAGATTTTGAGAGTATAATGCGAATAACTATAACTTTACAACTGTTTTGCTGTGAATAGTGTTGAATAATAATTACAAAAAACAGCCTACATTAATAATTAGAATAAGAGCCGATATGTAAAGTTAAAAATAAAAAATAAAAAAGAGGAGAAGTGTGATTAGGCATGGCGCTTAGAGCATGGCCTTGTGTGTTTGTTATGACCAAGTTGGATAACCAGTCGGAGACGGGCAAGGCAAGGATATGTTTGTGCGGCGTTTTTCATGCAACAAAGAGAAAAGAAAGAAAATAAAAGCAAAATTAAAATGCAGACAATACAAATAAACACAGTGCGGACGTTAAAAGTTAAAAGATTAAAAGATTAAAAGATTTAGCTGAAAGATAAGGAGAAACGTGAATAAAAACATTCCTTTGTTTTGGAGAGTATCACGCACAGTGGGAGGTCAGAGTGCAAGCATGACAGCTTGCTCGCGCCTACTGATAGACAAATGATAGTTTAAATTAACTTATACATGATCTTTAAGTGAATTAAAAGGGTACTTAAATACACATGAAGTAGTACGTATAATCTTTGAATTAAGGTTATTGATTAGCAATTAATGGGATAGTTAAGACTGTAAATTTAAAACGTGATATGCAAATTGAACTAACCGAGAGGATATGAAAACGATGGGTGTACATGTTTTGAGTTCCAAATTCTGGAGGAAAAAACCTCAACAAAACGTAAAACCATTCAGACGGACTTGGGTGGTAGCCACGGTTGTGCTAGGTCAAGCGAGGGTGGAAAGGATGTGCAGCCGGGGGACTGCCAATCTGAACAAGACAAGCTCCAAAGTTGTAGCCAGAACATGCTCACAAAAAATACAGGTGTGACAGCAGGACGAACAGCAGGATACAAACAGACCCCTGCTGGACATAAGTGTCAACGGACAATGTTCAACACAATCTTTGAAGCATTCCTTTGTGGTCAACCTGCACACACCTTGTAATGACCTGCTTACGAACTGTGCCCTGACAATTCAATACTGCACAGAAGGAACTTCCTGATGTTGCCTGACAGCACGACATCAGCGGACAACTAATAGGGACGCCTCCCAGGAACGAATGGAAGACGGGGACTGCTCCAACTGTCCTAGCACTTGCTGACTGAGGTGCGTCCGTGTGTCCTGCCACCCAAACCGCCAAAGTGTATGATCACCAATTGGACGACTCATAATAGGAGCCTTTTGACTCTTATATATGGTGGGACTCAAGGTATGGCCGCTCATGTGAACTATCCTTACAACAATTAGAATGGTATAAGATGGACAACTAATGACCCACATTGTTCCTTTGCTCTCTGTATTTGCGTATTGAACCGATACGCAAATACCACATTTTCAATTATTTCGGTTGTCTGTTAAAAACATAGCTATTGGTTGCAATTTGGACATTTCTGCTGTAGGCTACAAGGAGCTAGCAGCTACACAACAGCTGAGCTAAAATAAAATTTAAGCATATCAAAAAATTATAGTTGCTTATTACATACACAAAGTCGCAGAGAGACAGAAGTCTGTAGAAAGTATTCAGTAACAAACGTGTCCGCATTATTAAACTTTCTACCACAGGAAACATACTGAACAAATACAGCAGTTACTGTCAGACTCTAATCCGGATTACCTTGTCTATCAGAGACATGGTTAAAACCCACAACACCTTTCGTTCTAATTAATGTCCCGGGGGACAAGATTACAGAAGAGACAGATCGAGTGACAAAGGGGGGAGGAATTATGATTTATGAAAGGGAAAACATTAAAAGTAGATCAATTTGAGTATGTTGAAATTAAAATCACATTTTCCTCAGAAATGTATTTCAAGGTAATTGTAGTATACCGACCGACCACAGCTAAAGACATTTTTCTTGATTCATTTTCAGACATCCTCAAACAGCATAGTATGAAAGAAGTAACGTCATGGGGGACGTTAATCTGGACTGGTTAAATAAAACACGTAGAAAGAAACTTAAGGATATTATAAACGGCTTCTATATGATACAAATGATAAGCAGCCCTACTAGAATTACAATTGGATGACAAAAATTAAAGAGAACATCTGTAAATACACAAATACAAAATCAGAAAGAAGAGTGCTAAAATAAAAATACCATTGGATTAATAAAACAATTTGGATTCTAATAAAGACATCGGGACTCAGCTCTCAAAAGAGCAATTATAACAGGTCTAAATACAGATCGTATGTTTTAAAAGTTTGGAAGAACAAAGTTACAATGTTTATGCGGAAGTCTAAGGCTGACTTTCATTTAGAATTAATCAAAGCTGCAAAAGGGAACAATAGAGAGTTATGGAAAACCAGATACAAATTTACGGGAAGAGAGCAAACAAGAAACAACACTATAACATTAAATATCAATGGCGCTACTATCGCAGACAGTCTGGACATAAGTAATAATTTTAATGAACATTTCATCAGTCTGGACAAACCCTGAATAAAAATCCCTCAAAATCAGTGCAAATAATTGTCATTTATTCAGGATGGACTCATTTTAGAAGTAACAAATGAAACAAAGTTAAACAAAATCTTCACTGCATTATCAGACTCACGATCTAGAGATATATATATGGGTTGGACACTATCTTCCTAAAAACATATAAGGATTGTATTATTGCTCGTATAACAACGATTGATAAATAAATCAATAACGGAAAACACTTTCCCTACCACGTCGAGAAACTGCTACTATGATTAAATCCATAAAGCAGGAAATAAAGAAGACCAGAACATGTACAGACCAATTAGCCTTCTCCACGTTATAACAAAAGGAATAGAAAATTTGAAATAAAAAAAAAATAAAAAAGTGGCTTTGGAGCAATCAAGGCTGCTCAGACGGTCACTAAGAGGGGCATTATGTTGACACATCAATTTAATGAGTATTATATTTATCCATGAGAGCATTTTTGTTGTAAATTTTGAGGTAAGGCTGTTAAAATCTTGGTTGTTGTTATGAATGATGACAGATGTGAACAAGAGCATGTATTGTCTTTGTGTGATGATGTCAATAAGGTGTGGTTGTATTGTATGTTAAGTATGTGTCCATGAAGGGGCATTTTTGGATTTCTCTTAATCTGATTACATGCTACAGTATGATTATTTTTGATTAATTATTTATTATTATGAATGTATATATTTATTATGATTAATTAGTGTCATAATTTTATTGCTTGATTTGTGGATCCCCTTTAATTTAGGTAGCCAGGGACTACAGATGGAAAGTAGCTATTTTAATGTTTCTGTGCATTGTCCCATCATAGATAGACTAAATTAAATACAACTATTTAGTGAATTATTGAGGCCACAATAATTCACTAGGTGTTGTAAAATATCAAAGTACTATTGCAAAAGCGAACAGTGACCTCAAACATGACCTGTCCTCCGCCTCTGTTCTTGCTGCACTTGACTATCAGTTGTCTTTTCTTTTTCTTGGATGTTTCTGAAACTACTAATACTACTACTACTATTACTATTACTACGACTAACACTGTCCCTGTGAGAGGGACAGAGGGGGGAGGTGAGTTTGGATTGGGTGAAGTTTGAGCGTGTTGAGGTTTTATTTAATCGATATGATCAATCCGGTGCAAGGATAAAGGAACGTAGTGATTTAGATTGACAATTGCAGTGGTTGGCGAAAGCAACCCCAACCTCAAAGGAGGGTGCCAATTCAGTAATGAAATATTTTGTGAATGATCTAATATCCCGACATGGTTTCCCCAAAAAGATTAGGTCAAACAACGGCACCTATTTTAAGAAAACAGGTTAATCTTCTTCAGTCACAAGATCAGCACTTCTCAGGACCAGCAGCTTCCTAGGAAGGTGGAAAGACCATGAGACCAAAATGGTAAGTTTGCAAAATGTAGAATTTGTGTGCCAGTTCCTCTGTGCAGATTTGAGGATGAAAGCAGCCACTCCAGATTCCCTTACACTCGCTAAGAGGGGCACGGTCAAAGCCGATCCAGGACCAACACCCGATACCTGACTGGAAGGAACCGAGAGGAGAGACAACACCTTGCCAGCGATGACGAGAACAACTAAGGTTGCCAGCCAATGTGTCCACCGGGACTCCAGCAGCTGTGGAAAGAAGTGTCGGGAGTGCCGAAGCAGCGAGGAGGCCTGAAGCAAGCCGAGGGCCTGGACCAAAGCCCCACGCCCCATACTCTGCCCCAGCCTTCCCCAAAGCCCCCACAGCTCCAACTCTACCTGAGTTTTCCCCAATTTCGGCCAGCACGCACATGCCACTGAACAGTCTGCCCAATGGACTGAACCACACCCCAAAGAGAGACAGACTGTTTGAGTGGATCTCTTTCTTCACCAAGGCAGCCAAAAGCCCAACGAGGTGTCGGCAGGCCATCAGCCTCAGGCACCACCGAGCCATCTATACGAGCACTAATCGAACATGGACTCATACGAAATTCAGTTGTGTGTTCAAAATCAATTGATAATTAACAATATTGGTAACTACATTAATTGCAAATGCCGGGAAAAATATTTTTGCAAATGTCTTAGTCATAAGTCTATATACATTCATCTATTTATGTTCAATGATGTCCATGATCAAAGTATTTGTTATTCCCTTACTAAATCAAAGGGTAGGCCACTAATTGTGTTCTGTGAGATGGTTTTACTGCAGGCTGGTAACAGCGATCGCTCTGAAGGAGGGTCATAGACGGAATTTTTGCCTCGTATAAAAACATTGAGGTTTTTGCCTCTATCTGCGGTAGAGATTTAAGTTAGTGGTCTATATCAGAAATTGTTTTGGTCCAGGGTCTTAAGACCCTGGAAGGCGGGTATGTAGTAGAATTTCTGACCTTTTGACCTATATTTCTTGTCTTTTAAGAATGTCCGCTCATTTTCAATACTCTTGTATTTTTGTGCCATTGAATGGACCAGTTGTGGGACAAAAGTGAATATTAAGTCGTGCCAACCTGTCTATAGAATGTGTTGACTGTCTACAGAATTCGAGTTGTTATGGAACAGATAGGAAAAGCAAAACAAGACATTGACGCATTTGATAAGGAACGATGACGCACAACAGACATATAAAAAATGGGAGAAGACCGGAACTCGGGGGTGATTTTGGCTTGTGTGTGTCTTGTTGGCTCCGGAGTAACTTGTGGTTTGTCTGCACGACCAACTCAATTCAACCTGCACTTCTGATAATGGGTAAATAAATTTGTTGTACTAAACTACTTTTGTTGCCTGCTTAAGCTTCGGACAATCCAATTTTACACAATAAAATGTGTAAAATTACTAGAATATTATTTTTCAATTATGGTATAAAAACATGCATTTATTTCGGAATAAAATCAGGATTTTATGATAATATGTGTGATATTACTAGAATATTATTTTTTAAATATTGCATAAAAACATGCATTTTTTTTTGGAATAAAGTCAGAATGTTGTGATAAAATGTGTGATATTACGAGAATATTATTTTTCAATTATGGCAAAAAAAACATATATTTATTTCGGAATAAAGTCGGAATATTATGATAAAATGTGTAAAATTACTAGAATATTATTTTTTTAATAATGGCATAAAAACATGCATTTATTTTGGAATAAAGTCAGAATATTATGATAAAATGTGTGATATCACGAGAATATTATTTTTCAATTATGCCATAAAAACATGCATTTATTTTGGAATAAAGTTAGAATATTATGATCAAATGTGTGATGTTACTAGAATATAATTTTTAAATTATGGCATAAAAACATGCATTTATTCCAGAATAAAGTCGGAATAATATGATAAAATGTGTGATGTTAGTAGAATATTATTTTTAAATTATGGCATAAAAAACCTGAATTTATTTCGGAATATTATGATGAAATGTGTGATATTACTAGAATATTATTGTTCAAGTATGGCATCAAAAACATGCATTTATTATGATAAAATGTGTGATATTACTAAAATATTATTTTTAAATGATGGCATAAAAACATGCATTTATTTCGGAATTAAGTCGGAATAATATGATAAAATGTGTGATGTTGCTAGAATATTATTTTTAAATTATGGCATAAAAACATGTATTTATTTTGGAATAAAGTCGGAATATTATGATAAAATGTGTGATGTTACTAGAATATTATTTTTAAATTATGGCATAAAAAACCTACATTTATTTCGAAATATGATGAAATGTGTGATATTACTAGAATATTATTGTTCAATTATGGCATCAAAAACATGCATTTATTTCGGAATAAAGTCGGAACATTATGATAAAATGTGTGATATTCCTTGAATCTTATTTTTAAATTATGGCAAAAAAAAACATGCATTTATTTCGGAATAAAGTAGGCATATTATAATAAAATGTGTGATATTACTAAAATATTATTTTTAAATGATGGCATAAAAACGCATTTATTTCGGAATAAAGTCAGAATATTATGATAAAATGTGTGATATTGCTAGAATATTATTTTTAAATTAAGGCATAAAAACATGCATTTATTTCGGAATAAAGTTGGAATATTATGATAAAATGAGTAAAATTACTAGAATATTTTTTTTCAATTATGGTATAAAAACATGCATTTATTTCGGAATATTATGATAACGTGTGATATTACTAGAATACTATTTTTCAAATATGGCATAAAAACATGCATTTATTTCGGAATAAAGTCAGAATATTATGATAAAATGTGTGATATTACTGGAATAGTATTTTTAAATTATGGCATAAAAGCGCATTTATTTCGGAATAAAGTCAGAATATTATGATAAAATGTGTGATATTGCTAAAATATTATTTTTAAATTAAGGCATAAAAACATGCATTTATTTTGGGATAAAGTTGGAATGTTATGATAAAATGAGTAAAATTACTAGAATATTATTTTTCAATTATAGTATAAAAACATGCATTTATTTCGGAATATGATAACGTGTGATATTATTAGAATATTATTTTTCAATTATGGCATAAAAACTCGCATTTATTTCCGAATAAAGTCAGAATATTATGATAAAATGTGTGATATTACTGGAATAGTATTTTTAAATTATGGCATAAAAACATGCATTTACTTCGGAATAAAGTAGAAATATTATGATAAAATGTGTAATATTACTAAAATTTTTTATTTATTTAAATTCTGCATAAAAAACATGCATTTATTTTGGAATATTATGATAAAATGTATGATATCCCTAGAATATTATTTTTCAATTATGGCAAAAAAAACGTGTGATATTCCTACAATATTATTTTTCAATTATGGCAAAAAACACACACATTTATTTCTGAATATTATGATAACATGTGATATTACTAGAATATTATTTTTTAAATAATGGCATAAAAACATGCATTTATTTTGGAATAAAGTCAGAATATTATGATAAAATGTGTGATATACGAGAATATTATTTTTAAATTATAGAAAATAAGACATGCATTTATTTTGGAATAAAGTCAGAATATTATGATAAAATGTGTGATATTACTGGAATAGTATTTTTAAATTATGGCATAAAAACATGCATTTACTTCGGAATAAAGTAGGAATATTATGATCAAATGTGTGATATTACTAAAATTGTTTTGTTTTTTTAAATACTGCATAAAACATGCATTTATTTTGGAATATTAGGATAACATGTATGACAATTCCTACAATATTAATTTTCAATTATGGCAAAAAAAACGTGTGATATTACTAGAATATCATTTTTCAATTATGGCAAAAAAACATACATTTATTTCTGAATATTATGATAACGTGTGATATTACTAGAATATTGTTTTTTAAATAATGGCATAAAAACATGCATTTATTTTGGAATAAAGTCAGAATATTATGATAAAATGTGTGATATACGAGAATATTATTTTTAAATTATAGAAAATAAGACATGCATTTTTTTCGGAATAAAGTCTGAATATTATGATCAAATGTGTGATATTTCTAGAATATTAGTTTTTAATTATGACATAAAAAACATGCATTTATTATGATATGATTATGATTATGATCTCTAGCTGGCTGCAGGGGGCGGCAGGGAGACGTCCCTGTCGCTGCTCCACCACCCAGAGATGTTCCGGGATTAAAGGAGCGAAACATCCGTGAAGGGTGGCTCCCGGCTGATGACCCTGCAGCCAGCACCACATGGCACTGTCGGAAGTGCGTCAGGCAGTAATGCCCTGCAAGTGATAACTTGTGCTTACATCTATCTTAACTGGTTTTCCAGTGACTACTGTGAACAGGGCAGTTGGCATCCAGGAAAAGACTGGTGGGCTGCCAGGGAAGACTGGCTGGCAGCAGGAAAGACTGCACCAGGGGTGGAGGGGCTAGTTACCCTTTTCCATATGTCTGTGAAGCAAGCTCCATGGACTCCCTAACCTAACTACAAGCAATATAAGGAAGAAACAGCCCGGCGGTCCACCGAGAGGCGGGATGAAAGATGGACCAATCAGGACGGATAACACGGAAACGACTGGCACGACAATGACGAACGAACAGAGGATCCTCAGAGAATGTGGCTGTGGGTGGGCCAAGGAAACAACCTACCGGGGCCTGCGAATACACCAGGGAAAGGCAAAATGCGGCGGTGGCCGCAACCAGATGCAAGCTTGCACTGCAGAAGCAGATCAGACAAGGAGGAATCTTAGCCAGGTTGAGCACCACAGTGCTATTGATTCCACCATTGCAACTGGTCAGAGAGAGGAGGACCAGCCTTCCCAGCAGGACGTGCAGCAACAACAGCACAGCCCGCAGCACAGTGAAACACCAAGTAGAGAACCCACAAGAGGAACATCAGAGAAGCTTATCCGGAAAGCCAAAATGAAGTGGCCAAAAGCCAACGACAAAGACTCCTGGAGCAGCTTCGATTTTAACTTATGCACCACCCTCCAAAGTGCGCTAAGAGGCAGTGTAACTTCCAAACTAAACATTATGGGAGACATCATCTACGAAGAAGGGAAAGAGCGTTTTGGATTGATGCCACAGAGGAAGATCGTTCCCAAACAGAGCGGGAGACGGGAGAGGGAAATCCTCCAGCTCGTAAAGGAACGCCGCCTCTTACGCAAGCAGTGGAGGAAAGCCAATGACCAGGAGAAAGTCGGCCTGAAGAACCTGTGGGACCAGATCAAAGTAAGACTCACACAACTGAGGAGAGCTGAAAGGATCAGGAAATGCAGAAGCCGCAGGGAGAAAGCAAGGGCAAGCTTCTTCCGGGACCCCTTCAAGTATGCTTGAAGCCTGCTAGAGGAAAAGAAGAACGGGACACTCCAGACCAGTGAGCAGAAATTGGAGGAACACATCACAGTCCAGCTCAGTGATAGCCAAAAGGACCTCCCCCTTGGATCACCGGGGCACGTACCTCGCCCACCTGAGCCTTCCTCGCAGTTTGACACCAACCCCCCGAGATGGGCTGAGGTTAAGCAAGTGGTTGAGCGTGCAAGAACTGCTTCAGCACCCGGACCGAACGGGGTACCTTACAAGGTTTTCAAAAACTGTCCTGGACTACTGAAGCTGTTGTGGAAGCTGATGGGTGTTGCCTGGAAAACCCAGTCCATACCATCATCGTGGAGCAGAGCAATAACAACTTTTATCCCAAAAGAGAGTAACTCCTGTAACATCGACCAGTTCAGAGGCATTGCCCTACTGAATGTGGAAGGGAAGCTTTTCTTCACCGTGGTGGCGAAGCGGATGACGAACTACCTTCTGGCAAACAATTACATCGACACAAGTTGTCAGAAGGCGGGCGTTCCAGGCTTCCCTGGCTGCGTGGAGCACTCGGCCATGATCTGGGAGCAAATCCAGTCAGCCAAGCGCAACAAAGCGGACCTGCATGTGGTTTGGTTGGATCTGGCCAATGCCTATTGATCGGTTCCACATCAACTCATCAACTTTGCACTCAACTTCTTCCACATTCCATCATGCATCCAAAGCCTGGTGGTAAACTACTTTAACAACTTCAAAGTCTGCTACACGACTCAGGAGATCTCAACTGGTTGGCACCAGTTAGAGAAGGGAATAGTAATGGGTTGCTCTATCTCTCCAATACTGTTCATAACAGCCTTCGAGATCATCCTTATCGGTGGAAGACAGATGGTCCGAGGAGTGAGATCTGAGTTAGGCCAGCGACTCCCGGCGCTGCGGGGCTACATGGATGATGTTACCACCCTCCTCCAGACGGCTGCATGTACCTCCAGACTCCTGAAAAGACTCGGGGAACTCCTAGCATGGGCACGGATGAAAATAAAACCTGCCAAGTCCCGCAGCCTCTCCATCCGGAAAGGAGCCAGGAATGACAACATCTCATTCTCAGTGGATGGTGAATTAATCCCACGTGTGGTCGACCAACCTGTGCGGAGCCTCGGAAGGTGTTACACTGCTGACATGTCTGATAAGCACATGGCTGCCTCTGTCACTTCTCAGCTGAAGGATGGCCTGAACAAAATTGACCAAAGCTATCTTCCAGGGAAATTCAAGGTCTGGTGTTACCAGTTCACCTTATACCATCGCCTGATGTGGCCCTTGAAGTTGTGCGACATCACCTCCACAACAGTCCTCAAGATGGACTCAAAAGCCAACTACTACATTCGCAAGTGGCTGGGCCTTCCCAGATGTTTTTCCAACACGGCGCTGTTTGGAAGAACCATTCTGAAGCTGCCACTGAAATCCATCAGCTTGGGCTACAAACAGGAGAAGGTGAGGCTCGTGTTCGAGCTCAGAGACTCACCTGATCCGTCTGTCCGTAACACCAAGACCCAAGTCTGTACAGGGCGTAAGTGGAATGCGACGCAGACAGTAGACCAGGCCATCGTCCGACTGAAACACCAGGAGATGGTAGGACAGATACAGTCTGGCAGAGCCGGCTTCGGATGGGGAACAGCATCCAAGATGTGGTCGAAAGCCTCAAGGAAGGAAAGAAAAGATCTGGTGATCTCAGAAGTGGTCAAGATGGAAGAGGAGAGCTACATGATCAAGGCTGTGGGCCAACAGCAGCAAGGGAGATGGACCAATTGGGAGGCCGTTGTCAACACAGTTGTTACGTGGGCAGACATGTGGAAGTTTCCTCATCAGGGCCACGTACGATACCCTCCCCAGTCCCGGGAACTTGCATGTGTGGTACGGGGCAGAGGTGACCTGCCAGCTCTGTGACTTCCAGAACCCAAGCTTGCATCATATTCTTTCTGGCTGCAAGGTGGCTTTGTCGCAGGGCCGGTATAGATGGCGGCACAACCGCGTCCTGCGGAAGCTAGCTGAAATCCTGGAGGCACGCAGAGTGGAAGCAAATGGGGCCAGTCCGGTAACAGTTCAGCGGTTGATTAAGTTTGTCAAGCAAGGTGGCCAGCCTCAGAGCAGCAGCAAGAGCATCCAGTCCCTCCTGTCTGCTGGCGGAGAATGGAACATGAGGGCCGATCTAGATGGTCAGTTGAAGTTCCCTCAAGAGACCACAACAACCTTGTTACGCCCAGACATTGTCCTGTGGTCCACATCTACTAAAACTGTCATCATTGTAGAATTAACGGTACCATGGGAAGATGGAATGGAGGCTGCCTTTGAAAGAAAGAGGGACAAGTACTCAGAGCTGGCAAGCGAGTGTGCACAAGCAGGATGGAGGCCCTTCACCTATCCAGTAGAAGTTGGCTGTAGAGGCTACATTGGAGCGTCCACCCAGCGGCTCCTAAAGTCCCTCGGGATCAAAGGCTCCAATCTAAAGAAGGCCCTCAAATCCCTGGCAGAGGAGGCAGAACAAGGGAGCTTCTGGTTGTGGCTCAGAAGAAATGACAAGGCGTGGGGAAAGCAAGGCGCGTAGACAGGGGGCTGTAGGGAGGCTTCCCTGCTGCCATGTTATGGTATGCGGTCAGGCCCACGCTTGACTCAGGGAGATGGACGTCCCTGCCATGCATAGTCCCTTGGGACTCATTCCATATACACAACAGCAATAACACCGGGGTTAGAATGTGGGTACAGTATGGATCCTCTAGCTGGCTGCAGGGGGCGGCAGGGAGACGTCCCTGTCGCTGCTCCACCACCCAGAGATGTTCCGGGATTAAAGGAGCGAAACATCCGTGAAGGGTGGCTCCCGGCTGATGACCCTACAGCCAGCACCACATGGCACTGTCGGAAGTGCGTCAGGCAGTAATGCCCTGCAAGTGATAACTTGTGCTTACATCTATCTGATAAAATGTGTGAAATTACTAAAATATTATTTTTAAATTATGGCATAAAAACATGCACTTATTTATGAATAAAGTCGGAAAAATCTAATAAAAATTATAAAAAGCAATATACTTTAAAAAATATTAACTACAAATAATCAAATATAAAAAACAACTAAAAATAAATTATTTAAAAAAATAATAGTAATAACACAAAAGAAAAAAATAATTTATACTAACAAATACTAAAAAAAACCAAAAAAAATACAAATACAAATTATGAATAGTAATACAGAATATAATTAAAAATGTAATAATATAAATCAAAATAAAATATAATTTTTTTAAAATGTATTTACAAATAAATCATGTATAAAACATTTAAGAAAAACAATGATACAAAAATGTCCAACTAAAAATAATAATACAAACGAAGAAATTAAAATTAAAAAAAACAATTAAATTATATATTCTTTTAAATACCAAAAAATAATAAAAAACTAAACATTGTTTACAAATCATTTGTCGCTCACCGAACCAGGTGGCAGCTTCAGACGCGTTGAGGCTAAACTGTGCCTCCAAGAACTTGGGACCAAAGGTGGACATGCCGCTGATGAGGGTGGCCTCTGTGGCCCCCGCCAAGCACAGAAACAAGAAGGTGGGATTCTTCAGGAGGAGGAGCACAGACCTGCACGAGAAGGGCTCCATGAATCAACCCACACATTTCATGGCAGAACGGTAGACCCACCTGGGTATGTTTTTGATCGACTTGCCAAACTGAGGGTCAGAAGCTGTGGTGTGACTGCCGTCTTTGAGCTGGTGGGCCTCGGACACGCGCACCGTCTTGTGCCCTGCAGGACGCGATCTTGTCTCATCCAGAAAAAAAGCTGTTTTGCAGCATCAACATACCTGGCAGCTGTCTCTGGTAGCCCAGGATGGGAAACGCCACCAGCAGAGCGGCGGCCCTGTCCACCAGGAAGCCGATCCACCACGCACCGACCCACAGGGGGTTCTCTGGGGTCATCTCTGTCCTGTCGCCACCAAGCAGAGGGAGAAAATATATTCAATGACCACAATTGTTGCAAAATGTAGCTCATGTAATGTTCTATATGTTCAATAGATAGATAGATAGATAGATAAATAGTACTTTATTGATTCCTTCAGGAGAGTTCCCTCAGGAAAATTAAAATTCCAGCAGCAGTGTACAGAATTGAGATCGAATTTAAAAAAGTAAATAATGGGGGTATAAATGGAAACAAAATAGAAACATATTACAATAGAATAAAAACAAAAAGCATCAATGAGAATACAAATATAAGAGTAAAATAAGAATATAACAAGAGAAACTAGGCATTAGTGACCATGTTATGAAAAACGTATTACACTGTTATTGTTTTGCATCCCCCGTCATTCTAATACCCCCCCCCCCTCCCTCCCAGAGAGGAGTTGTACAGTCTAATGGCGTGTGGGACAAAGGAGTTTTTTAGTCTATTAGTCCTGCACTTGGGATGAAGCAGTCTAGCACTGAACAGGCTCCTCTGGCTACTGACAACGGTATGCAGAGGGTGACTGGCATCATCCAGGATGCTCACTAGTTTTTCCACAGTCCTCTTCTCTGCCACCGTCACCAGTGAGTCCAGTTTTAGTCCGATCGTAGAACCGGCCCGCCTGATCAGTTTCTCCAGTCTGGAGCTGTCCTTCTTAGATATACTGCCCCCCCCCCCCGCACACTACGATGTAGTACAGAACACTGGCAACCACAGACTGGTAGTACATCCACAATAGTTTTTTACAGACGTTGAAGGAGTGCAGCCTCCTCAGGAAGTACAGCCTGCTCTGTCCTTTCCTGTACAAGTGGTCCGTGTTAACAGTCCAGTCCAGCTTGTTGTCCACCCACACCCCGAGGTACTTGAATGAGTCCACGGTCTGTACCTCGACTCCCTCGATCACAATAGGTTGTGACCTTGGACTCGACCTCCCAAAGTCAATGACCAGCTCCTTGGTCTTTGAAGGGTTGAGCTGCAAGAGGTTCCTGTGGCACCAGACAACAAAGTCCCTCACCAGCCTCCGAAACTCCTCCTCTCTGCCGTCCCTGATGCACCCGACGATGGCTGTGTCATCCGCGTACTTCTGGATGTGACACAGCTCTGAGTTGTAGCAGAAGTCAGTGGTGTACAGGGTGAAGAGAAGAGGGAACAGCACCGTTCCCTAGGGTGCTCCGGTGCTGCTGATCACAGTGTCAGATGTGATGTCCTTCAGTCTGACGTACTGTGGGTAATGGGTGAGGTAGTCTGAAATCCAGGCAACCAGGCAGGGATCCACTCGCATTCCGTCCAGCTTGTCCTGGAGTAGGCGGGGCTGGATAGTATTAAAGGCACTCGAGAAGTTCAGGAACAGGATCCGCACAGCGCCATTTCCCTTATCCAGGTGTGAGTGGGCTCGGTGCAGCAGGTAAAGGATAGCATCCTCCACACCAACGCCTGCCTGGTACGCAAACTGCAGGCTGTCCTGGGCATGTTGCACCTGTGGTCTGAGGAGGCTGAGAAAGAGCCGCTCCATTGTCTTCATTATATGAGAGGTGAGCGCCACTGGTCTGTAGTCGTTCAACTCACTGGGGCAGTTCTTTTTGGGAACTGGAACGATGCACGACGTCTTCCAGAGGGTGGGCACTCTCCCCAGCTGCAGGCTGAGGTTGAAGATCCACTGGAGTGGTTCACCCAGTTCTGCAGCACAGGTCTTCAAGAGTCGGGGGCACACCTTGTCTGGGCCTGCTGCTTTCCTAGGCTGTAGCTTCCTCAGTTGACCTCTGACCTGGTCTGCAGAGATGACTAATGTCTGCGTAGAGGTGGTGGAGGGGGGTGTTGCCATGGCTGGGGGGGAGGTGCGTTGAGGGGAAAGCGGGTGGCTGCGATGGGGATTGAGGGGTGGAGAGGACACGGGCTGGTTGAACCGGTTGAAGAAGTTATTCATCTCATTGGCCCTCTCTATTGTCCCCCCAACAGCTCTGGTCTTTGCCTTGTGGCCTGTGATGGTTTTCACACCTTCCCAGACCTCCCTCATGTTGTTCTGCTGCAGCTTCTGCTCCAGCTTCTTCCTGTAGCTGTCCTTAGCTTCCCTCACGCGTTGTTTCACCTCCCGCTGTGCTGCTCTCATTGCCTCCCTGTCTCCACTCCTGAAGGCAGCTTTCTTCTTGTTGAGGACAGCTTTAACCTCTTGTGTTACCCAGGGTTTGTTATTAGGGTAGCACCGAACAGTCTTAGCAGGGCAGATCACGTCCACACAGAAGTTGAGGTAATCCGTGAGACAGTGAGTCAGCCCATCAATGTCCTCACCCTGTGGGAGCAGCACGTCCCAGTCTGTGGTGTTGTAGCAGTCCCTGAGGGCATCTTCCATTTCAGGGGACCATCTCCTCACAGAGCAAGTGTTAACAGGCTGCCTTTGGACCAGGGGGGTGTATTTTGGCTGCAAATGGACAAGATTGTGGTCAGACTTCCCTAGTGGGGGGAGGAGTGTGACCTTGTATGCATCCTTGACATTAGCATACAGTAGGTCAATTGTCCTGTTGTTTCTCGTGGGACAATCCACAGCCTGGTAAAAAGCAGCTAACGTTGAGTCCAAAGTAGCATGATTGAAGTCCCCAGAAATGATGAAAAAAGCCTCAGGATGTTTTGTCTGTAGCCTTGATGTGATGGCGTGGATCATCTCACATGCACTGGCTGCATCTGCCCTCGGGGGAATGTAAACACAGAGGGAGATCACGTGACTGAACTCCCTCGGCAGATAGTATGGCCGGAGGCTAACAGCTAGTAGCTCCAGGTCCGGGCAACACAAGACTTTCTTCACGGAGATGTGTCCCGGGTTACACCAGCGGTTGTTAACGTATATGATGAGCCCCCCACCTTTGCTTTTCCCACATGCTTTAGTGTCTCTGTCAGCTCTCACTGCGGTGAATCCCTGCAGGTCCACGTTAGCATCCGGTACCAGATGGTTTAGCCACGTTTCCGTGAAGATAAACAGGCTGCTCTCTCGATATGCACTCTGGCTTTTTAGTCCATGAAGCTCGTCGATCTTGTTTGGCAGCGAGTTCACATTCCTCATGATGACGGAAGGAATGGATGGTTTGTAGCGCCGTCGATTTTCCTCTCGCTTAGCCTTTAGCTTAGCCCCCGCTTTGCAGCCCCGAGGATTCTTCCTCAGCTCCACTGGAATGGAGTGTCGGATACCAGTACGCCCCGATGTTTTCAGAGAAACATATAAAGTGTTGGTTTTGTTTACTTGAGTCATATTGCAGTCTACACGTATCTCTTATGTTTGACTGCCATCTACTGGTCACACTTATCATTACACCATGTACGAAATAAAATAGCTTCGAGGTGAGTAAGCGCCACCAAACTTATTCCTTACATTAGGTGCACCGGGTTATAAGGCGCATTGTCAAGTTTTGAGGAAAAAAAAGAAAGGCTGACCCGGACAGCGGCGTGGTGAAGTGTGGCAAGGCGAAGACCAGTGAGCCCAGCCCCATGAGGAGCACGCCCCAGCCCAGCCAGCGGGGCTTGTGGCCCGTGCCGCCGAAGTAGCTGACGAAGGCGAGGCAGACGCAGGCGGCGATGTCGTATGAGCTGACGATGACGCCCGACTGGTGCAGGTCGAATTTGATTGATTGATTGATTGAAGCTTTTATTAGTAGATTGCACAGTACAGTACATATTCCGTACAATTGACCACCAAATGGTAACACCCGAATACGTTGTTCAACTTGTTTAAGTCGGGGTCCACGTTAATCAATTCATGGTAAGCGCCTCTCGATGGACGTCACCACCGTGTTGACGAAGCCGTGGATGATCATGCCCTGCAGGAAGGAGGCCACGCAGAGGAAGAACAGCCCCCAGAGCGGCGTGTTGAACACCTGGATGGCTTTGGGGGTCAGAGCCCCCCTTTCGTCCGTTCTGGGCCGGGGAGAACGCCCCTGTGAAAACGTACGCGTGACTCGCATCGTTATTGTCCGTGTCAGAATCCACTGGGCCGCTCGGGGGCAGTTGGTGGAAGTCCAGGAGCTCTTGGCCGGAGCTCATAAGGAGTTGTCGGCGTGTGGCATTGATGCGCCCGGGAAGACCAGCAGGTGGGCAGGAAGACCAGCAGGTGGGCAGGCAGGCCAACAGGTAGGCAGAAAGACCAGCAGGTGGGCAGGAAGACCAGCAGGTAGGCAGAAAGACCAGCAGGTGGGCAGGAAGACCAGCAAGTGGGTGCAAAGATAAGATCAGCTGTGGAGTGTGGAGCAGACCTTGGTGCACTTTTTATAGGGCCAGCATCACGGATTCCTGTAGGCACAAAAGGAGGTCTGGTCTGTGGTATTGCTGTTGGAAATTGGAAATTATTTTTTTTTAATATTATTAATTTGTAGAAACCAAAACTGTACAGACACATTTGGACCTTCATAGTAAAAATACAATTACTTTTTGGAATTTTAATAATTTGGAACACATAAAAATATATATTTTTTCTTATTGTGCATTCAATATTTATGCAATATTTACCAGATTTGATTTAGATTAAAAAATAATACAATTATATCATTATTTACATCATCATTATTATAATTATAATTATTTATTAATATTATTTATTTGTAGAAACCAAAACGGACGGTACAGACACATCTGGACCTCCATTGTAAAAATACAGTTACTTTTTGGAATTTTAATAATAATTTGGAATGCATGAAAATTCTATTTTTCTTATTGTGTATTCAATATTTACAAGATTTGATTTAGATTCAAAAAATAAATACTACCATTTCATTTTCTACATTGTTATTATTTATTTATTTATTAATTTATTTATTTATTTATTATTTATTACTATTATCAATTTTTTAAAAACAAAACTGTACAGACACATTTGGACCACCATAGTAAAAATACAATTACTTTTTGGAGTTGTAATAATTTTGAATACATAAATAAATGATAAATGGGTTATACTTGTATAGCGCTTTTCTACCTTCAAGGTACTCAAAGCGCTTTGACAGTATTTCCACATTTACCCATTCACACACACATTCACACATACATAAAAAATTAAAAATCTCACTGTGGATTCAATATTTATGCAATATTTACCAGATTTGATTTAGATTAAAAAATAAACAACAATTTAATTTCTTACATCATTATTACAGTAATTATTATTTATTAATTTTAATTTTTCCATCATTATTATTTTAACTTTTGTTCACAAAACAAAACAAAATAAAAAATAATTATTACAGTAATTATTATTTATTATTTTTAATGTTTCCATCATTATTAATTTTAACTTTTGTCAAAAAAATAAAAATAAAACATAATTATTACAGTAAATATTATTTATTATGTTTCCATCATTATTCATTTGAACTTTTGTCAAAAAACAAAACGAAACAAAACAAAACAAAAAACTGACAATGAAAACCCAAAACTGCATAGACGCATCTGGACCTCCATAGCAAAAGTACAATTATTTTATGAAAATGTTGAAATTATTTGGAGGGCATAACATGTTTTTTATTAAAAAAAATATTTACCAGATTTGATTTAGATTAAAAAAATACAACAATTATTATTTTTTGTACATCATTATGATTATAAGAAGTACTATTTTTTATTATTAGTATTCATTTCATCAGCATTATTCATTTTCAAATTTGTCACAAAAAAACAAACAAAAAAAAAAGTCATAAAGAACCCAAAACTGCACGGACACGTTTGGACCTCTACAATAAAAATATAATAACTTTTTGGAATTTTAATAATAATTTGTGCATTCAATATGTATGCAATATTTACCAGATTTAATTTAGATAAATAAATACAACTGTTTCATTTTTTACTTGATTATTATTATTATAATAATAATATTTTTGTATTATTTATTATTATTATTAATTTCTAGAAAACACAAAACTGTGTAGACGCATCTGGACCTCCATAGTAAAATACAATTATTTTAGAAAATGTTATTATTTGGACGGCATAAAAAGTTATTTATTTTACAAAAATATTTACCAGATTTGATTTGGATAAAAAAAAATACAACAATTTCATTTTTTACATCATTATGATTATAAAAAATTTATTTTTTTATTATTATTATTCATTTTTCGGCATTATTAATTTTCACACTTGTCAAAAAAAATTAAAATAAACACAAACAACCCTTCCTCAAAATGAATTATAATGAACCCAAAAATGTGTAATAATGATTTGGAAGGCATGTAAAGTTATTTCTTTTACTGTGCATTTAATATTTATGCAATATTCACCAGACTTGAATTGGGTAAAAATTGAAATAGAACTCTATTTTTACATTATTATTAAAACAATTATTATGTTTATTATTTATTATTATTATTAATATTCATAATTTTGTCATGTTCACTCTTGTGAAAAAACAAACGAACAAACAAAAAACAACTCAAATTATATAATAATCATAATGAAACCAAAACTGTGTAGACACATCTGGACCACCAAAGTAAAAATACAATTACTTTTTTAACATTTTTAATAAGGATTTAGAATGCATAAAAGTTATTTATTTCTACTGTGCATTTCATATTTATGCAATATTCACCATATTTGTTCATCATTATTCACTTGCACTTATGTAAAAAACCACGTCAATGACCACACTTCTGGAAAACCACAAGCGTCTCTCCTCACTAGAACTGTTTGCCGACACGACCAGCCAGGATATGCTGGCTATGAACACCAAGCTAACGTTCGTAACCGAGGAGAACGCGAGGCTAAAAGCTAAGCTAATAGACTTGGAGAGCAGAAGTCGTCGGAACAACATAAGAATTGTCGGCGTACCCGAAAACATCGAAGGTCCAAACCCAACAACGTTCTTCTCTCAACTGGTGGTCGAAGTCTTGGGTGAACAAACGCTGTCGTTGACCCCGGAGCTGGACCGTGACCACCGCTCGCTAACAGCAAAGCCAGGCCCCGGTGAGAGACCGCATGCTATCGTGATATGCCTCCACCGGTTCCAGACGAGGGAGCTGGTGGTGCGGGAAGCTCGGAAACGCAGGGGCAAACTAAAGTACAAGGACTCACCGATACACATCTTCGAAGACTACTGCCCTGAAATACTGGAACAGCGGGCCGTGTACCGGGGCGTCATGAGGGATCTCTACAATCTGGGCCTCAAACCAGCACTCCACTATCCGGCTAAGCTGATGGTTTCAACCGAGGATGGAAGGAGATGACGACTCGCATCTCTCAAAGATGCCCAAGATTTTGTCAAATCCCACAATCAACGCAGCCAAGAACATGCAAAAGAGTAATCTCAGTTGGTATGACTTTATTGAAACTTTGTTTGATACGATGTGACTACCCCACAGTGCATGGCAGGACGGCGCTAGCTTGGCTAACTGCAGCCATGTCCGGAGGCCACACTGCCGGCACCAACCTTAACAATCAATGCCTGCTTTATCACGGTTAACCATCCTAACATATCGCTAACTCCAGGCCTGACCGTGAATATTACATCTGTGTGGTCGCTCATTGGATCCACTTTCATTCACTCTTTGTTTAACCTTTCAGCTAATATATTATACTGACATTCTAGAGCTAACCTGGTTAATATACAATTATCATTATTGTTTAAACAACCCGCAATATTTGTAATTCTGTTTTATTTTGCTACATCGACACGCAAATTATTTTGTCTCCTTTTTACATTCATTTAACATGTTCTAATAGATATATATTCTTACACTGTGGTTTACTTTTTCTGTTGTTATTTGACCTAACTGCTGACCTACTTATCTCTTGGTTGGTTACTGTTATTCCTTACCCACACATCCATGATGGTATGCACGTTCATGCATGGGTGTGTGTGTATTTATGTATACATATATATATAGGTGTGTGTATGTATGTATATGTACATGGCACCACTTGTACTTTATGTTACTATATGCTTTTTGAGTTGTTTATACTTTATAACCTATTTTTCTCGCTTTCTGAAGTTATCTTAGTACTGGGTACTATGTTTCCTGAGGGAATATATTGCAGTTTTGATGCACTTTAAAATGTTCTGACTCAGTTGGAGCCAATCTGTTGTTCTCGGGAGGTGGAAAAAACCGGAAGCCGATATGGATACGTCTACGCAGGCGCAAGGACAGCGCACTGCTGTGAAAAGGACACTTAAGGTTCAGTTTCGACAATGGGGTTCTCAGGTCCTGGGACGATGGCCCTGTAGGTGGTTCCCAGGTTTAACCCACCTGGCATTGTTGTATGTTGTTGTGTCTGCGAGTATGTATGTGAGTCTGTTGTGTTTTCTATATGTATGTGTTTTTATTGGTTTGTTTATCTCCTCATTCCTTCCTCTCATGCTTCTGTTTCATCCCCTCCTCTTACCAGTACTCTCTGCAGTTCCCAGTTATCATGCATCAGCCCCCCTCCTGACCTGCTTGTATACATCAGCCCGTTCTGCTCTCCTAGTTGGACATGGTGAGGTATGACAAGCACCAGTAATACACTTAGATTTGTTTCATGGAACGTGAGGGGAGTGGGGAGCGCCACTAAAATAGGGAGGGTCTTGACCCATTTGCAACACCTCAAAGGAGATATATTTTTCATTCAGGAGACCCACCTTCGCAACAGAGAGATTTCACGACTTAAAAGAGGCTGGATCAGCCATATTTTCCATTCAAAATTCAACGAAAGGGCCAGGGGCACAGCTATCCTCATTCGTAAAAATATTTCATTCGAACTCAATCAAATTGTAGCAGACCCGGCTGGTCGTTATATTATTGTGTCCGGAAAGCTGCAAGGCACCCCAGTCATACTCGCTAGCGTTTATGGACCCAACTGGGATGACAATTCTTATGTGACTAAATTGTTTACATCATTTCCGAACATTGGAAACCATTTTATCATTATGGGCGGGGACTTTAACCTGGTGCAGGATCCTGTACTGGATCTATCATCTAACAAACTGGCTCCCTTATCTAATTCAGCTAAAACGCTGGATACTTTCGCTAAACAGTTAGGTCTTACAGACCCGTGGAGACATGCCTCCCCTACAATTAAACAATTTTCCTATTTCACACTTACACTCGGATAGACTTCTTTCTTCTCGACAATAGACTACTTTCCAAAACCAAAACATGTAATTACCATAGTATTGTAATCTCGGATCATGCCCCCACCTCAGTCGACATCAATATGGACACTCAACCTAGACCCCTTAAACAATGGCGATTCAACTCAACCTTATTAGCAGAAGACCGTTATGGGAATTTCCTACAAGATCAAATTAAGTGTTTTTTCGAACTGAACGACTCACCAGAAATCGGAAGAGGTATACTATGGGAGGCATCTAAAGCCTATATTAGAGGTCAACTTATATCTTTTGTTTCAAACCTAAATAAGACAGAGACCATTCAAATCACTGGGCTGCTCCGCAAGATTAAGGATCTTGACGATAAATACGCTTCAAACCCAGACCCGACACTATATAAAGAACGCCTTCGCCTACAAACTCACTTTGACCTTATGTCTGTCAATAGAGCGAAACTACAACTGCTCAAATCCAGACAACGATTTTTTGAATCTGGGTAAAAAGCTGGCAGGCTCTTAGCCCACCGGGTCAGGGAGGAAGCATCTTCGAGACTAATCACGTCTATTCGCTCTAACACAGGAGAACTACATACGGATCCAGCTAAGATTAATGAAACATTTGCTGCATTTTATACAACATTATATACCTCAGACTGCCCCCCTACCTCAGATGAACTGTTTAGCGATAAAACATTCCCCCAGACAGAATGTGGGGCTGCGAGGGGCCTGGGCCAGCCCATTAGTGTCATTGAGATTACAGAAGCCATCAAATCATTACAGAGCAATAAGTCACCCGGCCCGGATGACTTTAGTGCAGAATAGTACAAAACTTTCTCCAGTGTTCTTGCTCCGGCTCTAAGAGACATGTATAATGAAGCTTTTCTGCAGCATCGCCTTCCAGAAACCTTATCGAGGGCCACCATTTCTCTCATCCTAAAAAAAGAGAAAGACCCCCTGCTTTGAAGCAGCTATAGACCAATTTCGCTCTTAAATGTAGATCTAAAAATTCTATCCAAGGTTCTCGCTCTCCGGCTCCAAAGGGTGATGCCTTCCATCATCTCGTTGGATCAAACAGGTTTTATGCTAGGCCGACAATCCTCACACAACACTCGGCGCCTCCTAAACATTATCCATTCGCCAAACCCCTTGACGCTGGAGGTGGTAGTATCCCTCGATGCGGAGAAAGCCTTTGACAGGGTTGAATGGGAATATCTATTTGAAGTGATGGGTCGGTTTGGTTTTAATGAGGATTTCATTCTCTGGGTTAAACTTTTGTACTCGTCCCCAGTAGCTTCGGTACGTACAAATAATACACTATCCGCCCCAATTTTTCTTAAAAGAGGCACTAGACAAGGTTGCCCGTTGTCTCCATTACTGTTTGCTATTGCGATAGAACCCCTTGCTCTTTGGCTGCGCGCGGAGGCAGGCTTTAAAGGTATCACCCGGTCGGACACGGTGCACAAAGTCTCGCTTTATGCGGATGACCTGCTCTCGTACATCTCGGACCCTGCTAGCTCACTCCCGGTAATATTTGACATTCTGGAGCGGTTTGGCACACACTCGGGTTACAAACTTAACTACCAAAAAAGTGAGCTGTTTCCGATTAATTCCTTAGCTAAACAGTTACCACGATCTTTAGCGGCATTCAAATGGGCACATGACGGGATTCATTAGTTGGGAATCCTTATTACTCCGGCTATGTCTGATATGCTCCGGGCAAATTTTTTACCTCTAATTGAAAAGATGGAGAAGAACTTTGCCCGCTGGTCTGTTTTACCATTATCTCTCGCTGGCCGGATCAATCTGATCAAGATGATCACTCCGCCTAAATTCCTCTACCTTTTTCAACACATCCCCATATTTATTACTAAATCATTTTTCGATAAATTAGACAAATCAATATCCAAATTTTTATGGGGGGCCGGATCGGCCCGAACCCGCAAGTCGGTCCTACAATCCCCCAAAGCTGGAGGAGGGCTTGCACTCCCCAATTTTAGACAATACTATTGGGCGGCTAACGTACAGAAACTCCTATACTGGATGGATGGAGGCTCTCAGACCCTCCCGGCCTGGGTATCCCTTGAAACGGCGATCCCACACTCCTCATTGCATTCTTGCTTATGCTCATCACTCCCTTTCCCATTTAAACTTGAAGGCGCAAACACCATTGTATCGATCTCCATTAAAATATGGAACCAGCTACGTAAACACTTGGGTTTTCAGGGCCCATCTATATTGACTCCGCTACTTAAAAAACAATTATTTAAACCTTCCCGTACTGACCCCGCATTCATGACTTGGCACGATCATGGTATCACCACTGTGAAAGACCTCTATGCAGATGGAGTGTTCTCATCCTTCACTGAACTCTCTTCCAAATACGATTTGCCGAACTCCCACCTTTTTCGTTTTTTTCAGGCGAGGGACTTCGTAAAGAAACAGTTCCCACACTTTCCGAATCGTCCTCCGGAAACTCTTATAGATACGTTGTTGTCTTTGAGCCCTAATCATAAAAAATGTATCTCTGTGTTATATACCTCTTTAAGTTCAGTTGCTCCAAACTCTCTATCAGTGATAAGAGCCTCGTGGGAGAGCGATCTTAATACCAACATATCTGATCAACACTGGGACTCTGCCCTGAAACTGGTTCACTCCTCCTCAATATGTGCCCGCCATAGTCTCATCCAATGCAAAGTAATCCATAAAATTCATTACACTAACTCAAAACTATCCAAAATCTACCCCACTGTTAGCAATACCTGCAATAGATGCAAACAATCTCCGGCCGATCATGTCCATATTTTCTGGTCCTGCTCTAAACTATGTTCCTTTTGGGAGGATATTTTTGACACGATCGGAAAAGCATACGGTCAAAACTTTCCCCCCAACCCATTATCAGCCATTTTTGGCGTATGCCCCGATAACATGTGCCCGGTATCATTAAAACGCGCTGTTGCTTTTACGACCTTGCTGGTCAGGCGATTGATCTTGTTTAATTGGAAGCTGGCTCGCCCCCCATTACACGGCCGTTGGATTAGAGAGGTTCTCTACAATCTAAAACTGGAAAAACTTAGGTTTTCGCTAAAAGGCTCGGCTCAAGCGTTTGAAAGCTCATGGAGTCCTTTCTTGCTGTATGTCAACTCTCTTGATTTATCCCCAGATGCAGATGAGGAATAATCTCCCTTTTATTTATTATTATTATTTTATTTTAATTTAATTTAATTTTAATTTTATTTTTTCCCTTTCTCTCCTTTCAGCCTGTTTGTCTGTCTCCGGCCTCGTATGTGTGTGTGTGTGTGTGAGAATGCCTGTCTTTGTCGTCTTACTTGTTATATGATTGTGCCATATGTCCCTTGTTGGTGTGACCTGAGTGGGGTGGGAGGGTGGGTGGGGGATTTGGGTTTTAAGGGAAAGGGTGTGAAGAATTGTCTGACTTTAAAATTGTACTGTTTCGACTTGCACTTTTTTCTGTATTTGAAAATGCCAATAAAAAAAGTTGGATTAAAAACCACGTCAATTAAAACTGACACATCTGAACATCGATAGTAAATTTACATATTTATAATTATAATAATGATTTGGTGTGCATATTTATTATTTTTACTACGCATTTGAATAGTAACTCGCTGGAATATAAAGACAATATCAATCCAATCCAATCCACTTTATTTATATAGCACATTTACACAACAAGAATGTTTCCAAAGTGCTGCACAGCCATGTTAAAAACAATATTAAAAACAATATTAAAAACTATATTAAAAACAATATTATGCTACACCAATGACTGAATAAAAACAAAGAATAAATGAATAGAAAACCAATACAGAGACAATATAAAAAATAAATATGATTAAAAACGATTTTAAAGGGTGAAACCAATTAAAACAGTAAAATAGACATCAAAATTTATAACCCTAACCCTAACCACACAGGACAACAGAGGACAGAAGACCACACAACTCACGTAGTGTTAAAAGCCAAAGAATAAAAGTGGGTCTTTAGACGAGACTTAAAACACTCCACTGTGGGAGCAGTTTGAACATGAAGGGGCAGAGTGTTCCAGAGTTTAGGGCCGACCACAGAGAAGGCCCTGTCTCCCCTGGTTTTAAGTCTCGTCCTGGGCACCACGAGCTGGAGCTGGCTCTCGGACCTCAGAGCGCGCGCAAGAGTGTAAATTTGGATGAGGTCCGAGATATACTGAGGTGCCAGTCCATGTAAAGCTTTAAAAACAAACAGCAAGGATTTAAAATCAATTCTAAAATGAACAGGGAGCCAGTGCAAACTCCGAAGAATTGGGGTTATATGCTCACGTTTCCTGGCCCCTGTTAAAAGTCGTGCTGCCGCGTTCTGGACTAACTGCAACCGGGAGAGAGCTTTTTGGCTAATGCCAGCATAAAGTGCATTGCAGTAGTCTAGGCGACTTGAAATAAAAGCATGCACGACTTGTTCAAAAAGGTTAAAAGATAAAAATGGTTTTACCTTTGCTAAAAGACGAAGATGATAAAAACACGATTTTAAAACGCCATTGACTTGTTTGTCGAATTTAAAATCGCTGTCTATAGTGACGCCAAGGCTGGTGACTTTGGGACGCACATGATTTTGCAATGGTCCCAAGTCAGTGAGGGCCGGACCAAAAACTGAAATTTCCGTTTTTCCCTCATTCATTATTAAAAAATTCTGGGCTAACCAAGCCTTGACATCACATAGACAGTTGAGAAGGGGTGTCAGGGGGCCGTGGCCTTTTGAAATTGGCATATACATTTGGCAGTCATCTGCATAAAAGTGATAAGACACTCCATGTTTCTTAAAAATCTCTCCAAGAGGGAGAATGTACAAGGAAAACAGGATGGGGCCTAGAATGGATCCCTGGGGGACACCACAGTAAAGCGGAGCAGAAGAAGAGGTGGCGTCCCCCAGCCTGACAGAGAAGGACCTCTCTGACAGGTAGGATCTGAACCACTCTAATGCAGTCCCCCTGACACCCACACAGTCTCTCAGGCGGTCTAAAAGAATTGTGTGGTCGACTGTGTCAAAGGCAGCTGTAAGATCTAAAAGCACTAAAATGGCAGAGCTACCAGAATCAGACATTAAAAGCAAGTCATTAAAAACCTTTAAAAGTGCAGATTCAGTACTGTGCAAAGCCTTGTATCCAGACTGAAATGGATCTAAAGTGCTATTTTCATCTAAAAAAGGCTGCAGCTGCGCTAAAACACATTTCTCCAGAATTTTTGACACAAAAGGTAATTTGGAAATGGGCCGATAATTTGACAAACATGTCGGATCTAGACCTGTTTTTTTAATCAAAGGCTCGACAACAGCTCTTTTACAAAAAGAGGGGACCCAGCCAGAAATCAAGCTGCTGTTGATGATGTCCCTAACAGACAAGTCAATAGTGCCCCAGATTTCTTTAAAAAAGCGAGGGGGGACTGGGTCTGTGGGACAGGACGAGGGTTTCAGTTTGTGGACTATTCCTGTAAGCTCAGGCATGGACACAGGCTCAAAGTGACTAAACACAGCCAAGCACTGAGTGGCCACATTAAAACTCAATGGAGAGCGAGAAAGATTTGCCCGAATAAAAGCAACTTTATCGTTAAAAAAGGAGAGAAATTTTTCACAAGTTTCACTTGTCATCTCCAGTAAAGTGGCTGGATTCGGATTAAGAACATAACTAATAGTATTAAAAAGAACACGTGGCTTGCTGATACTATTTAAAATTAAGTCTGACAGATATTTTGTTTTCTCAGCTTTAACCACACTTTGATAGTTCTGACAGTTTTCTTTTAAAATTTGATAAGAAACCTCCAAGTGATCCCCTTTCCACTTGCGCTCCGCCCTTCGCCACTCACGCCGAGCTGTGCGTGTGGTTTCATTGAGCCAAGGCTCCTGTTTTGGCTTTGGACGTATAGCTTTGAGGGGCGCTATACTATCCAGAACCTCAGAACATGTAGAAAGAAAAGAGCACATCAATTGTTCAGTGTCTGCAGAGTGTGATATACTCTGCATGGAAACAGTGAATAAAGGGGAGAAGGTGGCTGCGGTGTCAGACCTAATAACACGCCCATGACGCACGGCAAGCGGTTTCACATCAGGGTCCAAACTTAAATTAAACATAACAGGACTGTGATCAGAAAACACAGCATCACCAACAACGACATTGTCAACATTAAAACCATGAGACAATACGAGATCTAGTGTATGCCCACGTTCATGTGTGGAACCAGATACAGACTGTATAAAATGAAAAGAGTCAATGACATCCAGGAAGCTCCTGGATAGAGGTTCGTCTGGGCAGCAGGTGTGAATATTAAAGTCACCAACAATAAGAACACGATCATATTTGGGCAGAATTTCGGCCAGAAATTCAGAAAAGTCATTTATGAAGTCTTTGTGGTACTTAGGTGGTCGATAAACTACAGCACACAGGACGACATCAGAAAGACCCAGCTCAAACATGCATAGTTCGAAGCTTGAAAAGGAGGATTGCAGGCGGATCTGACGGCATTTAAAGTCATTTTTAAAAACGACTGCTAATCCTCCTCCTTTTCGGCCAGACGGCCGCGGAGAATTAAAATACGAGCACTCCGGTGATAAAAGTTCATTTAGAGGAGCGAACTCACCAGTTCTCAGCCAAGTCTCCGTCACACAGAGGAAGTCCAGTCCGCGGGAGACGAATAAATCCTTCAGGATAAAAGTTTTGTTTGTCAAGGATCTTGCGTTAACAAGACCGAACTTAACGGGGGCCGGCGCGTCCAAGGCCGGTGCTGATCCGGGTGGGGCCCGACACAGAGCCCGCAGGTGGCGGGAATTCACTTCGCACCTCCGGGGGCGGGGACAGCAGGAGCGCGGCGGGCGAGCTTCCCCCTGCAGGCCGACGACAGGAACAATCCAGGACCCGGCGGGATCCAGCAAACGTGGGTGCAGGAAGAAACCAGGTACCGGTCCATACCTCCTTCGGGAAGTCACGGAAAGCCGGGCCAGGAGTGCCCTAACTTTCACCAGCTGGCCGCCACGTTTACCGCGGCGCCGATGACGCTTTCGAGGGCGAAAAAGGAAGGCAGGAATCCGGCCAGGTGAGAAAGCTGACTGGGACGTCGTAAAACTAACGTCGAAGTTGATCATATCCGTGTGAGAGGGACAAAGATCCAACAGCGTTTGGCGGTCATACACAAACAGTGAGTTGACAGGTACAACAAAAGACGCGAACAGCACAAAAACAAGCAAAGCTGACAGCGAGAGACGGCAAGCCTTAGCACATACTGGCGCCATCTTGGAAGAGTGAACCAGGCCTACTGATGAACCAGGCCTACTGATGTGAAGCTTGGAGGGATTCCCAGCCATTTTCTGAGGTACTTATTGATCTTTCTCTCCACTCCTTCTACACGTCATAGGGACTTCATACACCGTCAACAGCCACATGAGTCTTGGTAACAGTCCATGTTGGTAGAGCCATGTTTTAAATTTACCAGGGAGTCCTGATTTTTAAATCCTCCTCAGCCACTCCTCTGTCTGCTTCTCTGTACTGGTGATATTGTTCCTGTCAGTAAGTGAGCTGTCAAACAACTTTCCAAGGCACTTCATAGGGTTCTCCTCAATCGATGGAATCACTTCTCCTTGCACTTGCAGCTTGAACCTGTTCGTCAGTTTACCTTTCCGGATCACCATGCTCCTAGATTTTTTGGGCTTAAACTTCATTCTGGACCATGTTGCCATGTGGTCCAGAACTGTTAGCACCCATCTCGCCTCCACATGGGTTGTGGTCGTCACGGTGAGATTGTCCATGTAACCTCTTATTGGGGGTTGTCGAATGCGTGATTCCCTTGCTGGTCCTCTGGCTTCTTTCCCAGCAGCTGTTATGAAGAGGTTCATACCCATGATGAAGAGGATGGGGGAGATTGTGCATCCAGTTACGATTCCCTTTTCCAGGATTTGCCACTGAGTTGTGAAATTGGCTGTTTTGAACCGTATCTGGATGCCTCCAAAGTAGCTGTTTATCATTCCCTTGATGTGCAGAGGGATGTGGTAATGGTCTAGTGCAGTGTGAATGAGGACGTGAGGGATTGCTCCGTAGGCATTAGCCAGATCGAGCCAGACAACAGTCAGGTTGCCTTTGCTTGCTTTGGCCTACCGGATCATCTGACTGAGAACTCCGGTGTGTTCCAGGCATCCAGAGAAGCTTGAAATTCCACCTTTCTGGATAGAGGTGTCAACATATCCGTTGTCCGTCATGTATAAGGTCATCCTTTTTGCCAGTACAGAAAAGAGGATTTTGCCTTATACGTTTAGAAGTGATATTGTACGGAATTTATTTATGGTTGAGGAGTTATCTTCCTTTGGCACAAAACAGCCTTCTGCCTTCTTCCAGCATGATGGAATGGTGCCCTTTTTCTAGATCATCCGGAACAGCATCCACAGCCTCCGAAGGAGCATTGGGCATTTTTTATACACCTTATAGGGCAGGGTGGGCAATTAATTTTTTACCGGGGATCGCATGAGCAACCCGAGCACTGCTGGAGGGCCACATCAACAATATTTCAATTAAATTTTGCTCAATATTATTTTTGATATACCATAAGATTAAAAAAAAAATTATAATAATAATAATAATAATAATAATAATAATAATAATTTCATTTAACCTAACTTAACTTTATAGAAAAGCAGATTGCTTTGATGGTTTTATTTAAACTCTTAATCCTTAAATATTTATATTAGGATATGTAAAATTTAAATAAGAAAACAAAGACAATCATTGAATCACTGCAATTTATTTTTAACTTGTTCACACTTTAACTTTATTCTACAAACAAGGAAAAACAACAAACAACTTAACAAGTTTATAGAAATACTGCAATACAACGAACAAAAGTCCAACATTTTTCCCCATCAGATTTGGACAACCATCTGTTGTCTTATCTGCCAGCTTGTCCCATTTCAGTCCTAACATGTCCTAACATGCATTTACCTCTGCGAACAAGTCATTACCTGTGGTTGTCCCTTTAATTGACTGCATGGCTGCCAGCTCCTCCGTTATTTGAAAGTCTGCAGTTATCCCATGGAAAAAGATGAGCAGCTGGGCGGTGTCACGTACATTGCAGCTCTCATCCAAAGCCAGCTAAAAACAGTCAAAGTCGGCCGTTCTGTTCTTCAGCTGAAGCTCCAAGTTTCCAGCGATGGTGTCAACCCGCCTCGTTACAGTGCGTTGGGAGAGTGACACGTTGTCAAATGCGCCCCTCTTCTCCGGGCATATCAGCGCAACAGAGTCAAATAAGCACTCCTTAATAAACTGTCCGTCAGAAAACGCCTTACTTTTTCTGGCGATTTTGTGAGAAATTACGAAACTTGTCCTGACGGCTGCATCTCTGGGGGTGTGAAATTTGGCAAAAAGTCCTAGTTGGGTTTGCAGTTTTACCATCAACGCATCAGCCTCCCTTGCACGCTCCTCATCAGACAGATTCCGGTATTTTTCCTCGTGCTTCGTCGTGAAGTGGCGATTCAAATTATATTCTTTAAACACAGCAACCTGTGTACCACAAATTAAGCACACAGCTTTACCTTTAATTTCTGTAAAGAAATACTTGGCAGTCCATGTCTTGTTGTGCGCCATGTCATCAACTTTTCTTTTTTTAGCGTCTCGGGGGTAACCGGACATCACTTGTCGCTGTGCACCTTCACTCACAGGTTACACACGGACATACGTCCATAAATAACACTTTTCAAAATAAAAGCAGCACAGTTGTATTGCACGCACGACATAGATGTTTTTTAAAATTGATTTTGTAATTTGTGATTGCCACTGTTCACATTCACTCACAATCACGCACGGGCATACGTCCACACTGAAGTAATACAAATAACGCTTTTCAAAACAAAAGCACCACCGTTGTTTTGTACACTTGACATAGATACTTTTTAAAATTTATTTTGTAATTTATGATTGGCCTAACGGGGCCGGACCGCAAAATGCCCAGGTCTGTTATAGGGTATACCACTGGGGCCAGGGGCAGTTATTACTTTTTAATGCAAAATGGTGACATTTGTCATAAAATTCTGACTTTTGTCACCATATTGACAACGTTTTTGTTGTTCTTGTAAAATAGTGACATTTATGACTTTGGCCTTAATTTTGCCAAGTAAAATTCCGATTATTATTATAATATTGCCAAAATTTTAAAGTTTTCTTATAAAATTGGGAACAATTTCTCATATTCGTTCTGTTTCTGTAATACTGCAATATTTTCTCGCATAATTATTACTTTTTTATGTAAAATGATTACTTCTTAATGCAAAATGGTGACATTTGTCATATAAAATTTTGACTTTTATCCCAATATTGCCAACTGTTTTGTTGTTCTTGTAAAATAGTGACATTTTTTGATTGAAATTATGACTCTTGTCACTATTTTGCCAAGTAAAATTCCGATTATTATTATTACAATATTACCCAAAAAATTTTTACATTTTCTTATAAAATTGTGACTTTTGTCGGGTAAAATTAGGACTTTTTTAATAAAATTGCCAACATTTTAAGCTTTTCTTGTAAAATTGCGACTGTTATCGAGTACAATTCCAACTTGTATCATCATATGTTCAGTTTTTCTTGTAAAATTCTGACTGCCGTTGAGTAAAATTACGACTTTTATTATAGTACTGCCAAAATTCCAAGTTTTTCTTGTGAGATTGTGACCTTTTTCTTGTGAAATTCCAAATCTTTTTTCACAACAAGCTTTTTTTATATTTACATAGTATGTATATATCATTAAAGGCGTACTGAAACCCACTACTACCGACCACGGAGTCTGATAGTTTATATATCAATGATGAAATCTTAACATTGCAACACATGCCAATACGGCCGGGTTAACTTATAAAGTACAATTTTAAATTTCCCACTAAACTTCCGGTTGAAAACGTCTTTGGATGATGACGTATGCGCGTGACGTAACCAGTGAAACAGAAGTATCGGTACCCCATTGAATACAATACAAAATAGCTCTGTTTTCATCTCATAATTCCACAGTATTCTGGACATCTGTGTTGGTGAATCTTTTGCAATTTGTTTAATGAACAATGAAGACTGCAAAGAAGAAAGTTGTAGGTGGGATCGGTGTATTAGCGGCGGACTACAGCAACACAACCAGGAAGACTTTGACTCGGATAGCAGACGCGCTAGCCGACGCTAGCCGACGCTAGCCGACGCTAGCCGACGCTAGCCGACGCTAGCCGACGCTAGCCGACGCTAGCCACCGACCACACGGATGATCGTGGTGAAGTCCTTCGTCCTTCCATCAATCGCTGGAACGCAGGTGAGCACGGGTGTTGATGAGCAGATGAGGGCTGGCTGGCGTAGGTGGAGCGCTAATGTTTTCATCATAGCTCTGTGAGGTCCCGTTACTAAGTTAGCTTCAATGGCGTCGTTAGCAACAGCATTTTTAAGCTTTGCCAAGCTGGAAAGCATTAACCGTGTATTTACATGTCCCTGGTTTAATAGTATTGTTGATCTTCTGTCTATCCTTCCAGTCAGGGATTTATTTATTTAGTTTCTATATGCAGTTAAGCACGATGCTATCACGTTAGCTCCGTAGCTAAAGTGTTTCGTCGATGTATTGTCGTGGAGATAAAAGTGACTGTGAATGTCCATTTCCCGTTCTCGACTCTCATTTTCAAGAGGATATAGTATCGGAGGTGGTTTAAAATACAAATCCGTGATCCACAATAGAAAAAGGAGAGAGTGTGGAATCCAATGAGCCAGCTTGTACCTAAGTTACGGTCAGAGCGAAAAAAGATATGTCTTGCACTGCATTCTAGTCCTTCACTCTAACGTTCCTCATCCACGAATCTTTCATCCTCGCTCAAATTATTGGGGTAATCGTCGCTTTCTCGGTCAGAATCTCTCTCGCTGCTGGTGTAAACAATAGGAAAATATGAGCAGTCCTTCCTCCGGTGTCGTCACACTACTTCCGGTAGGGGCAAGGCTTTTTTTTATCAGAGACCAAAAGTTGCGAACTTTATCGTCGTTGTTCTATACTAAATCCTTTCAGCAAAAATATGGCAATATCGCGAAATGATCAAGTATGACACATAGAATGGATCTGCTTTCCCCGTTTAAATAAAACAAATTCATTTCAGTAGGCCTTTAATGTTGTAAATACAAAGTACCACGCTACGACGAAGCCCAGGGTCGAGAGAGACGGCTGATGGTGCAGGGAGAGATCCGTGCAGAGGTTGAGGAGGAACGCCGGAGCAAGACAGTGGTCATGCGCCAGCAAGGAGCCTGGACAAATTGGGACCACGCATCTACCCGGAAGATCACCTGGACAGAACTTTGGAAGTCAGAACCAGCAAGACTAAAGTTCCTGATCCAGTCAGTGTATGATGTCCTCCCAAGTCCATCTAATCTTCATTGCTGGGGGCTAGTAGAAACACCTGAATGTCCACTGTGCAAGGCACATCCTGAGCTGCTGCCCTAAAGCCCTGGGAGAGGGGAGGTACACATGGCGCCACGACCAGGTGCTGAAGTCAGTAGCAGACACCATTGGCACTGGAATCCAGCAGAGCAAACACCAGCTCCCAGTCAGGCATAACATCTCCTTCGTCAAGGCAGGGGACAAACCACAGGCTGGACGTAAGGCCCCAACCGGACTGCTAGCCACAGCCCGTGACTGGCAGTTCGGGTGGATCTCGGCAGACAGCTGAAGTTTCCAGAGCGCATAGCAAGGACATCGTTGAGGCCAGACCTTGTCTAACCTTCTGACTCAACGAGGCATGTTGTGCTGCTGGAACTTACAGTCCCCTGGGAAGACCGGATGGAGGAGGCCCATGAGCGAAAGAAGGCCATATACCTTGAACTGGTCAAGACATGCAGAGAGAGCGGCTGGAGGGCCCGCTGTGAGCCTATAGAAGTGGGCTGCAGGGGCTTTCTAGGGCAATCGGTGCATCAAGCATTCAGACTTCTTGGAATCAGAGGGTTGCTGGAGAGAAAAGCCACCAGAAATATCAGTGAGGCTGCTGAGAAATCCTCAAGGTGGTTGTGGATCCAGAGGGGAGACGGATGGAGTAGTTTGCTGCTTGGACACAAGCCGGGGTCTGATCAGCCCCGGTTGGGTCGCCCAGGCGAGGGTGTATAGCAGAGGTGTGGACTCGAGTCACATGACTTGGACTCGAGTCAGACTCGAGTCATGAATTTGATGACTTTAGACTCGACTTGACAAAATGTAAAGAGACTTGCAACTTGACTTAGACTTTAACATCAATGACTTGTGACTTCACTTGGACTTGAGCCTTTTGACTTGACATGACTTGCTACTTTCCCCAAAACCCAAAGCTTAAAAAGTTATTTGGGAGCGCTCCGTAGCTTTCATTTTGTACGTGTCTGTCTATCTATCAGCGTGTGTGCTGCCTGTCAGCGTGTGTGCTCTCAGTACAACAGCCAATCTGATTAGATCTACGTTGTTTTCATCACACAGCATTCATCCAATCAAATTGCAGGACAACCAATGAAGAAGAGTTGTCAAACAACGCAGCAGTGAGAAACAATTATGCCAAAGTTGGTTTTCCTTCGGGTATAAAAACTACGACTTGGTCAACAAAAAACGAATTGCCGTATGCAAATCACGCAGGTGGAATATTACAGACGGAGATGCAACAACTTCCAACTTCGTTCGACATTTGAAGTTGCACAAAGTAGGGTAAGTTTTGAATGTAAGATAACGTTTATTGGCTAAGTAACGTGACTTTTATTTGCTGTGTAGTTAAATCAGTGAGGCTGTAAACTCACTGCTAACGTTATAACCATAGACATCTTATAAGTAGACGCAGCATCGAGGGCTACTGCCTACGCGGGGCCGCCATCTTGGAGTGGTGATCCGCTCCACTCAGTGCAATTCATTTGGCAGGAGCAATGAACTGTCAGCGCATTTAATTCATTTTACCTCACTGAATACCACTGATTTTCACGCGGTTTTTTGTCATACGTGTAGCTATGATAACGGACACATGTTTTGGCGTGTTTTATTATTCATAGTTTGCTAAACATTCATAGAATATTCTTATATGCTATAAGTGACCAGACGTCCGAGATCAAAACTGGAAATATAATCCCAGAGAAGGTGAAAAAAACGGTCAGCTATTTTTAAGTTGAAGAAACAATATGATTAGGTTATATATACATGCTACATAAACAATGTATGAATACATTAGATATCTATATATCTTATAGACTGTATCTCTGTTGCTGCAGCAGCAGAGAGTTTATTCTGTCTTGACACTTTGTATTGATATTTTGTATTACATTCTTCCCTTAAATTATCATGTTTACAGTGATTGTTATATATGTATTTTTTATGTATGTCGCTTTGGATAAAAGCGTCTGCCAAATACTTAAACATAGACATACCGGTATATAAACACCTGAAAGTCTTTATATCAGCTAAAACCACCAATCTGTTTCATTGGATTCAGAATAAAACCAAATTCTGTTTTACCCAGCAATGTTAGTATTTGAATATTGTTACTTGAAGACTTATTCCTGGTTACAATTATACTGTTAAGAAAGTATTGTCTTATATTTTGCCTAAAATGAGAATGCATCATCATCAGTGGCGGCTGGTGAATTTAGTTTTAGGTGGGGCTGAAAGTTTGTAAACCAAACCCCTGTAGGGGCGTCATCCTCCCCCAGAAGATTTATTTGTGATTTTCACATACAAATATTGAAGATCTTTGCTCCTTCTCAACTCTGTGGTAATATTCTTTTCATAAAATACAACTTGTGAAAAGTAATCCCCCGATTCCTATTTTCAACAGTCCGCTCATTTGAGTAGAAAAACGCTGAACACCAGCTCGGCATCTTTGTTTCCTACCTGTCAACTGTTAGTTTAGGCTGCTCGCCGGCTCCTCATCACCACTTCAAGATGGCAGACGAATTTCTCGCATCACAGCAGCCAATGCTGCGTCTACTTATAAGATGTCTATGGTTATAACGTCATTGCAAACACGGCAATCTGTTGCGTCCACTGCAGTTTGCTACCTCATTCATACTTTTTGTCAAGTGATTTGTTTTAAGCAGGGTTGCATGAGGTACCTATTAATAACGTTACGTTAGTCAATGTATCACACACAGTAACTTAACGTTAGACAGCGGTCAGCAGCACCGCGTATTTTAGCCACCTACAAAAAGACAAACATAGTCAAATAAAGGTCAGTTAAAATGTATACTATATTAAGAATATGTGTACATATTGCATAGGGCCCTGACATCTAAAAAGTACAACTCTGTTCATTGTTTTGTTCATGTATTTGTTATGTTTTTCATGTGTACGCACACATAAACACACATACAGTATGAGATGAGATCAATGAGATAAGGTAAGAACAGGATAGAAACTGCTGTGGAACTAGTTACAATACAATATGCCATGGAAATACAATGTTAACACTTTTGTACAAATAAGTACAGTTGCACTTGTTTTTTCAAATGTGTTTATTCTGTAAAGGAATGAGTTAAATGTTTAAAATGACTGGTTAATAGTGCTATTATGAAGTGCAATGTCAGCACTATTTTTTTCCTGCAATTTCAAATGCACTTGTTTTAATAAATAAATACAGCGTTTTAAAAGCATACACAATATGTGTAAATATATTGGTCTGTGGTTAAAAGGACTTGAAAGGACTCGAAACTCAAAATGCAGGACTTGGGACTTGACTTGAGACTTTCCAGTCTTGACTTTGGACTTGACTCGGGACTTGCCTGTCTTGACTCGGGACTTGACTCGAGACTTGAGGGCAAAGACTTGAGACTTACTTGTGACTTGCAAAGCAATGACTTGGTCCCACCTCTGGTGTATAGAGATCAAAGACCCAAAACACCCAATGAACCTCGGTTCTTTACTGATGATGTGTTCAAGCTGCACCGCAAGGTGTTTCTCAAATCTATATATCTAGAAAGGGTGGTCCTAAAGAGGGAGGCATTTTTCGGAGGTCTCAATAAGGTAACAAATACAAGAACGTGTGTGTGTCATGGTCCCAATAACATTGCATCTAATAGAGAATGTCTCATTTGCACCCCTGCTGGTGAAATCTATCAAAATTAGGGTGGTCCCAAAAAGGAGGCTGTTTTCTGTGTGTCGGTTTTAAAAGTGCTCCCCCTTTGGCCAACATATGAAATAACAAGTGTGTGTAAGAAATTGAAATGTGCCCCCCGTTGGTCAAAATTAATTAAAAATAAATAAGTATATATGTATAGACTTAGACTTAGACTTAGACAAACTTTAATGATCCACAAGGGAAATTGTTCAACACAGTAGCTCAGTTACAATGATGGAAAGGACAATGCAGGTATAAATAGACTAATATAGCTATAAAAAATCTAACATATATACGAATATATACATAATATGTGTACAGAGTAATTTATATACAGATATATTATATTATGTCTATAACATATATACAATATAAACCAATCACCATGTACAATATTACAGTATATACAGTCTATATGACAGCAGCAGCATAAAATGGAGAGTAGGTCCAGCAGGAAATAGAAAATAGACATTATAAACAAAGAGAAGTAGCTAACATGTCAGGTGTCAGGTAATAGGCAGATGTCATCTATTGCTGTATGGCGAGTGATTATACAGCTGGATGGAGTGTGGAATGAAGGAGTTCTTGAATCGCACAGTGCGGGAAGGAAGTTGATAGAGTATATAGTATATAGAGACATACTGTGATAACTTGAAATGGTGACAGCTCAGCTTTCCCAGAGCTGTCACCATATTGAACTCAAACTTATAATAAATTATTCGCCCCTATACAATATCCTACCCCAATACCCTACTGTGCAATATTACCCTTTGAGTGCAATACGTCCGACACTGATTGTCATTACTTTATTACGCCGGTACTCTTGTTTTGTTCTGTACATTGTACAGTTTTTTGTATATTGTTTTGTATATTGTACAGGATTGTTTATTGTTTTTATTGGATAGTAGTCTGTTTATTTCAATTCTTATTTTTTATCTTTATTACTTATGTGATTTATTTTTATTCCATATTTGTTTCCACTATTGCACCTTAAATTGGAATCCTTAATCTCGTTATATGCAAATATAATGACAATAAAGTCCATCCCATTCTTCTATTCTGAAGTAAATAATGAAGATTAAAAACCAATTACAAACCAAAAATAAATAAATAAATAAATAAAAGCTTACCTTTTTTATATTTGCATAGTATGTATATATTATTAATGTTGTAAATACAACTCTTTATATATCTAGAAAGGGTGGTCCTAAAGAGGGAGGCATTTTTCGCAGGTCTCAAGAAGGTCATAAATACAAGAGTGTGTGCGTGTGTGTGTGTGTTCTTGTATCTCTACCCTTCTTGAGACATCAACATGGAAAAGTAGCTTCCATATGAGGAGGTGTGAACAAGTTAGGACATAAGTCATGGTCCCATTACGCAAAACCATTGCATCTAATAGAGATTGTCTCATTTGCACCCCTGGTGGTGAAATCTATCAAAATAAGGGTGGTCCCAAAAAGGAGGGATTTATCAAATTGACTGTGTGTCGGTTTTAAAAGTGCTCCCCCTCTGGTCAACATATGAAATAACAAGTGTGTGTAAGAAATTGAAATGTGCCCCCTTTGACCAAAATTAATTAAAAAAATAAAATAAATATGTATATAGAGACATACTGTAATAACAAAGTAAATAATGAAGATTAAAAACCAATTACAAACCAAAAAATAAATAAAAGCTTATCTTTTTTATATTTGCATAGTATGTATATATTATCCATCCATCCATTTTCTACTGCTTGTCCCTTTTTAGGATTGCGGGGGTCGCTGGAGCCTATCTTTAATGTTGTAAATACCCATCTTTATATATCTAGAAAGGGTGGTCCTAAAGAGGGAGGCATTTTTCGCAGGTCTCAGGAATGTCACAAATACAAGAGTGTGTGTGTGCGCATGTGCATGTGAGGTCTCAAGAAGGTCACAAATACAAGAGTGTGTGTGTGTGAGTGTGTGCGTGCGTGCGTGTGAGTTCTCAAGAAGGTCACAAATAAAAGTGTGTGTGCGTGTGAGGTCTCAAGAAGGTCACAAATACAAGAGTGTGTGTGTGTGTGTGTGTGCGCGTGTTCGTGGGGGCGTCTCACGCCTTGGGGGAAGCCGTCACAATGACGTCACTGTGAGGCGGTGGGAGGAGTCAAGAGAACAGCAGCGTGTCTCCAGAAACATGAAACATGGATGAGGAGGTGGCGGAAAGTTGGGAGGAAGCTGCTGAAAACGGGGTAAAAAACTACCCTAAACACTACGCCTCAACATCATTGTCTTCGTCAGTTTGCTAACACGCTCGAGTAAGAAATACTTAATTGTGCTCCCAAGTCCTGTTGGGCAACAATGCGGCTCATGCTAACATGCTAATGCTAACGTCAGACGGAGAGTGAACTCGACGACAAGCCGCGTGCCAGCTATTTGTAACTCCCCACACTCGCTTAAGTCAAACTTATCGCCGAGTGGTAACGGCGCCGGCATTTATGACGTGAAGCTACGTAGGTGGCCACAAAGTTTTTTTTAGCTTCGCTTAAGCTAATGTTGCTAAAGCTAACGCGACAGAACGGGACAAACGCCGGCTCACTATTTGGCAAAAGGCTTCTAAACATCGGCTCGCTATTTGGCAAGGCGTGTCTAAATATCTTCTTTGTTTAATTCATCGCGATAAAGCACACGAACACAACTTTTACTCCGAATCTGTAGTTGGCCGTTTAGCTCATTTTTTATTCCAACTTTTCTTCAAGTCAATGAATGAGCGTCTGTCTTGTTGAACAGTGTCGGGGAACAGCCTTATCACACCCCTGAGTTGCAGAAATGTCTATTTAACGACACTTTCTCCCCATTCAATAGAGTTTTAAGGCTACAGCTGCGTGCTAGTTGATGACGTCATCGACGCGACCCTGTTAAAAGCCGGAAGTAGCAGTAGAACCCACCATAGACGTCTTATAAGTAGACGCAGCATTGGCTGCTGTGACGCGAGAAATTGGGCCGCCATCTTGAAGTGGTGATGAGCAGCCTAAACTGACAGTTGACAGGTAGAAAACGAAGATGGTGTTCAGCGTTTTCCTGCTCAAATGAGCCGACTGTTGAAAATAGGAATCGGGATTACTTTTCGCAAGTAAGATTTAACATTAACGTACTATTGGTTGTATTTTGTGAAAATAATATTACCACTGAGTTGAGAAGGAGCAAAGATCTTCAATAGTACTGAAATCGTAGCTGCTAGCAAACAAGAGTGTGACCATAATAGAATTACTTGTCAATGAAATTAATTACATTTAAAAATGTCATACTTGAATAACATAAAGTTGAAACCTATGGTGGCATCATGCCTTCAGTGTGCATACTGTATATAGTTCTCTGCAAACCTATGAAATGTTATATTTTGTCTTCATTATGTTGTCAAATGCACCAGAATGTTTCATTTGTATGTGAAAATCACAAAGAAATCTTCTGGGGGAGGATGACCCCTGTCACGCCAATTTTCTTCCCATTACAAAAACCTTCCTATCCCCTATTTACTTCCGGGGTCATTTCCTCTTACGTCATTTCCTCTTACTTACGTCATTTCCTCTTACGTCATTGACAGCGATCGATAGCACTTCGGCTTTGACTGCCCGTCGCTGGTTTTTTTTATTTTTTATAATATAGCGTTAACAAAACGTCTGTATTTATCGGACAAATTAACTTGAGGATATTCCTGACTGCACATTTGACTCATGGACATATGTGGAAATGAATAGCAGTGTACAATAAGTTTATTCATTATCAATCAACATTATCAAACTTTATTAAAACTAAATTTATTCGTTTTTCAGTTTCAGTTTTTTTTAGTTCTCTGTGTAAGTGAACTAAATTAAAATGACATTTATGTGCACATATGTACCTCAGTGAAGTCAGATGACATTTAACATTATTATATATTAATTAATATTAGTGAAATGGTTTCAACAATAATGTTGATTTAAAGTACAGACATTTAACAGTATTATATATTAATTAATATTTTTTGCACGTTACCACGAAGACAGAAGTTCCCAGCAGCGGCCCTAACACTCCGCTTGAAATGTTTCGAAGCCTGCTGGTGTTTGACATAAGTCCCCTGGGAAAGATAAAGACAAATATCATTCAGTGACACCACCATTTTCAGGAGATTTGGATTCTATCTCAGTGACACCACCATTTTCAGGAGATTTGGATTCTATCGATTGCTGTCAATGACGTAAGAGGAAATGACGTAAGAGGAAATGACCCCGGAAGTAAATGGGGGATAGGAAGGTTTTTGAAATGGGAAGAAAATTGGCGTGACACCCCCCTACAGGGGTTTGGTTTGCAAACTTTCAGCCCCACCTAAAACAAAATTCACCAGTTGCCACTGATTATGATGCATTCTCATTTTAGGCAAAGTATAAGACAATACTTTCTTAACAGTATAAATGTAACCAGGAATAAGTCTTCAATAACAATATTAAAATACTAACATTGTTGGGTAAGACAGAATTTGGTTTTATTCTGAATCCAGTGAAACAGATTGGTGGTTTCAGCTGATATAAAGACTTTCAGGTGTTTATATATGTTTATGTTTAAGTATTTGGCAGACGCTTTTATCCAAAGCGACATACATAAAAAATACATATTAAACAATCACTGTAAACATTATCTTTTAAGGGAAGAATGTAATACAAAATATCAATACAAAGTGTCAAGACAGAGTAAACTCTCTGCTGCTGCAGCAACAGAGATACAGTCTATAGGTCCCTAAGATATATAGATATCTAATGTATTCATACATTGTTTATGTAGGATATACGCATGTATATATAACCTAATCATATTGTTTCTTGAACTTAAAAATAGCTGACCGTTTTTCCCCCTTCTCTGGGATTATATTCCCAGTTTTGATCTCGGACGTCTGGTCATTTATAGCATATAAGAATATTCTATTACAAACTATGAATAATAAAACATGCCAAAACATGTGTCCTTTATCATAGCTACACGTATGACAAAAAAACGCGTGAAAATGAGTGGTATTCAGTGAGGTAAAATGAATTAAATGCGCTGACAGTTCAATGCTCCTGCCAAATGAATTGCACTGAGTGGAACGGATCACCACTCCAAGATGGCAGCGTCAACGCCAGTAGGCAGTAGCGGTCGATGCTGCGTCTACTTATAAGATGTCTGTGGAACCCACTGATGTTACATGTAATTTGTTTGTTTCAGGTTGATTTTTTTATGTAGCGTGACGGACGTTAGATAGCAAAGACTTGTGGTGACTTGACAGCTGCTCTCACCATGTAAGCGTTTAAAAATAGCACGTAACTCAACCCTGCTTTCCATCCGCTGCAAGACTTGCTCATTACGTCTGGACAACTTTTAATTCTTTCTCCCCATTAAATCATTCGTTTACATTCATTCATGTTTGCACTTCTCTCTCCCTCGCCAGGAAATGGAAAAGCGGTTAGCGGAGAAGCTAAGGATCAGCCAGAGAGAAAAGTAAGGACTTTTGGTTTATTAAAGGTCTGAAAGTAAAATGCTGTATTTTGAAAAGTGTACTTTCAAATGCTGCGCTAGGGCTGGGCGATATGGCCTTTTATTAATATCTCAATATTTTTAGGCCACATCACGATACACGATATATATCTCGATATTTTGCCTTAGCCTTGAATTAACACTTGATGCATATAATCACACCTGTATGATGATTCTATGAGTCTACATTAAAACATGCTTGTTCATACTTCATTAATATATGCTCATTTTAAACTTTCATGCAGAGAGGGAAATCACAACTAAGTCAATTTACCAAAACTGTATTTATTAAACAGTTATTAAGCAGTGGCACAAACATTCAGGTCATTTCAAAACAGAAAGTGCAAGATTGTCAGAGACATTTTAAAACAAGCTATTAGTGCACTTTTGTGCATGATGTCACTAAGATGACATATCAAAACAACACTAAATTAAAGTGCACTTTTTGTACAGAACGCCACTACAATATCTTAAAACAAATAAAGTGCACTTTTGTGCATGATGACACACAAGATATTTCCATACCTGTCAAATAAAAATGAGCTGCATAATAGGAAATCAAATAGTGTATGTTCTTCGCTATGTGGTAGGTTACTGCGGACGTTATCTCCTTCTGTTTTAGACTATTTGTTTCATACGGTGTTGATCTGGAAATGGTTGCTTGGGCATTTTGTTGGTGTGGCACCGGCCGGAGATGTTGACATGCAGAGTTTGAAGCACTCTTCATTCTCTAGCGGGTGACTTTTGAAATTATGCTACATTAGTAGAGCTGATACTTTTTGTAGCAACGCTTTTGCCGCATACTTGACATATTACAGTTGTCTGTTTAACATTCCCGTTTGAAGCCAAGCCACCGCCAGACGATGGACCCCCTGCTGTTTTTCTTGGGAATTAATTCTTCTTCCTTCATTTGTTACCAGATTCGCACTTTCTTTCTTTCGTATTACCACTCACACCTCTCCGCTAGCATCACAGCTAGCGTTACCATGTCGCTACCTCTCTGCTACGCGAGAGCGTATGACGTTGCATGCGCTTATGCGTATCATAACATATGATACACATATCATAACATACGTCACATACGCGTATGTGACGTATGTAAGAAGGTGCGCTTGTTTTACGTCTCTGTGAGAAGGAGAGACAGGAAAGAGTGAGACGAGCCTGTAGTGTAATGCCCGCAGCTAAAAGCAACTGCGTGAGATCACGATATAGTCATTTTCTATATCGCACAGAGACAAACCCTCGATATATCAAGTATATTCGATATATCGCCCAGCCCTAGGCTCAAGTATTTTTCAACATATTAGTTGCACCGGACTCTAACCCGCAGTTGTATACATTGTGAAATGAGTTATTTACACAAAAAGATTATGTAAATGTTTATTTACATACCTTTTATTGTTTCCAAACGGTGTCTATAACACGACAGTAAAATGGTCGATCTAACAAAACAGAAGTAATCGTCATGGAGACTTAAAACTGTTAACACTTTTTACAGAATAATAGTAGTTTTACACGCACATAACAATGCAAAATGTATATAAATAAATATATTATTTCTTCATGATCATTATAGTCTAGAGCGCCACGCACATAGGGTCTGACGGGGTATTCATATGGATTTTAAAATCCTCCATTATAATTATATTATCTGCGTGCGTCACTAGATCAGCAACAAACTGAACATTTGCTAATGAAGTCCAAATAGGGCCCAGGGTGGCGATAGTTAACAGCCAGATAGAGAGGTAACATTAACAAAAAAAAAAGATTAAAAAAACTATTTTTGTAGTATTTTTAATATGTGAAATAAAAGTCATCTTTGATTAAAAAAAATCACACAAAGATTTTTTATAGATTTGTGTTGGTTTGAAATCTTGTAATTTTGGTACAAGTTTCTCCCTCAGGCCTTCAAGGTCAAGGATTAGTGTTATTTACAGATCTGCATACTTTTCTTGGATTCAGTCGTTTATGGAGGTTAATTTGTCTTTTTTTAACAAAAGCTTCTTCTTCTTTTTTCCTTACACAATTTATGTGAGGTAAATTTTTTACGTTTGATTTTTGTGAACTGAATTTTTATTCATCGAATTATGCTGACAATTTCCTTGAAAAAAAAATTGTTACCCAACACCCACTTCCGGTAACTTAAGACTGAAGCAATCGATCCTGTCTCAGAGGCAGCCAATGAGGTGTCAAGTTTGAAGTCACGTGACACGGGTGTTACGAAGAGGCAGGCAACGCAGCACTACATGCTCCAGGCCATGTAATCTGCTGTACGTGCTTTGACCCCTTTTTATGAACACGTTAAACAGTGGCGGTTTCTACGTCCCAGACCACCTCCTTGATCGGCATCTTTTATAGTCGAGCTAGAACAACAAAGATGCAACGAACACGGCAAAACATAAACGCAAAGGGTAAAAAAACATCCACATATTGGATATAATACACTGTTCGGCAGAACTTTGTTGTAGAAATCTGCCTGTCTGACACTCGCTCTTTGTTGTAGAAATCTGCCTGGCTGACACTCGCTATCAGGCTTGTTGCTGTCAAAACAAGCCTCGCAGACTCTGCGTAAAGCAGAGCTTCCTACGGTTACCGTAGTAACCCGTATGTCACTTGAAAGTGCAGATTCTAACCCTTGGAATAATTTCTATGGTTTAAAAATATTCAGGGGGCCGCATTGAAATGTTTATGTTGTGTTATGCCCAGGTAACCCAGTTAACTGCCTTTTTTAGGCTGTTTTGCAAGACCCTTGTCACGTGGCTTCAAACTTGACATCTTATTGGCTGGTTCTGAGACGGGATTGATTGCTTTAGTCTTAATTTACCGGAAGTGAGTCTTGCTTTTTGAAGCAGCAAATTTTTCTACACTGAATTTTTGATCAATGAATTTTTATACACTGAATTTTTTGACACTGATTTTTTCATATTCTAAATTTTAGTACACTAAATTTTGAAACACGCATTTTGTTAACACATTTTTTTCAATGTAATTTTAGTATTATTTCATGCTAAAAAAAAATTCCAAAATTCAAACGCAATACAATACAGTGTTTAAAAAAAGCTTTTGTAATAAAGACACAAATTAACCTCCATATTTCCAACCTCATTTATCAAAGTTCTGGCACCTGCAAGGTTTGCATGCTCACATGACGACTGATGCAATCCCAGACATGTGCTGGTAATCTTTGGGGCACAACACGTCACGACTCTGCAGTAGGGTTGTACGGCATACTGGTATTGGTATAGTACCGCGATACTAATGAATCATATTCAGTACTATACCGCCTCTAAAAAGTACCGGTCCCCCAAACCCCCGCCCCTCCGTCGTCATCACGTCGTGACATTGCTGGTTTACGAGCAGTGGAGCGTGTTCGCCGGCGCACAATCACAGAGTACTTACAAGCAGACTGCGTGTAGACAGGAAAGGGAGAACGGATGCATTTTGGCTTAAAAACTAACGATAAAGGTGAAGCTATAACACTGAAAATCCCTCAGGAAGAGGTGCTTTAAGACATGGTTAGTTAGCGGCTATAGTCCAGCCGCAGTTGGCAGTGTTTTAGCTACTTCTAAATCACTAATCCTGGCCTCCATGGCGACAAATAAAGCAAGTTACTTACAAGTATCATCCCTGCAGGATGAGGAATAGCTAAACATGCTTCACTACACACCGTAGCTCACCGGCGTGACCACTAATGATGCCGTTTCTGAATGTAAACAAACGCCATTGGTGGATCTACACCTGACGTCCACTTTAATGATACCAAGTACAGGAGCGTATCTAGTCGATACTACTATGATTCAGGTTTTTTTAAAAATTTATATGATGTTTATAAACTCAGGAAATACGTCCCTGGACACATGAGGACTTTAAATATGACCAATATATGATCCTGTAACTCCTTGGTATCAGCTTGATACCTAAATTTTTGGTATCATCCAAGACTAATGTGAAGCATCCAAACAACTGAAAAATCAGTGATTATTACATGTTAACAGAAGTGTAAATAGAACATGTTAAAAGAGAAAGTAAGTAGATATTAACAGTAAATGAACAAGTAGATTAATAATTCAGTTTCTACCACTTGTCCTTAATAATTTTGACAAAATAATAGGTAGATAAATGACACAGTATGTTACTGCATACGTCAGCAGACTAATTAGGAGTCTTTGTTTGTTTACTTACTACTAAAAGACAAGTTGTCTTGTATGTTCACCATTTTATTTAAGGACAAAATTGCAATAATAAACATATGTTTAATGTACCGAAATATTTTTTGTTAAAATAAAGCCATTAATGCAATTGTTTGTGGCCCCCTTTATTTAGAAAAGTATCGAAATACATTGTGGTACTGGTACCAAAATATTGGTATCAGGACAACACTACTCTGCAGACTTAAGTCTCAGTCACAAATCACAGCATTTGTTGCTCTTATTAGCAAAACATTTTACTATATTATCATCCTATTTATATCAGTACATTCAGGACAGGCTATCTTACTGGGTGCCAGCATGGGAACTATTTGCATTTTGACATTTTAGCTATTTTACCTGTATAAAAATACAAATATATACCAGACATGGTGTACTAATATAGAACTGCCTCTTAGGGGCAAAACACGTGTTTTAATAAATTTGATAAAGTAATACAAAACAACTTTTCACATTGTCATTATGGGGTATTGTGTGTAGAATGTTGAGGACAAAAATGAATGTATTCCAGTTCAGAAAAAGGCTGTAACATAACAAAATGTGGAAAAAGTGAAGCGCTGTGAACACTTTCCGGATGCACTGTATGTCATCATGATAACGTTTAATGCTTGTATTTTAGCTAATTGTATTTGTTTAAACCTAAATATCATGAATTTTGATACTTGAAACCATCTTAGAAGCATGCTCACGTTTTTTTCCCCATATATGTATATGCGAAATATATATATATATATATATATATATATATATATATATATATATATATATATATATATATATATATATATATATATATATATATATATATATATATATATATATATATATATATATATATATATATATATATATAATACAAATACAAAGTAGGGATTGAATCATCTATATGTTTATTTGCATTAAAAACAAGACAATTTATGAAAACCAAAACATATTTTCAGCTAAAACTAAATCTATGGAAAAACTGCACCACTGTAATGTGGTGCTATATTGTGTTTTGAAATGTTCTTTTTCCAGCATATTCATTATTTGATAATATATTTGTGTGCATAACACATGTATGATTAATTTTGTGTAATAATAAAATTACAGAGAAATATTGTAGCCTCAATTTGGAAAAAACAAAAAATATTGTTTGTCGAAGGCTTGAATAAACTGCTGAGTTACACTCGCTCGCTTCTAGAAAAAACATGACACAAAAGACGCCCAGTGGGTTACATTGTGGTGGCCTGCAGGCAGAGGAGAGATAATAAACATCACTAGTTGTTCAGTACATAACTTTTGCGACTGTGCGGTTTTCAGAGAGTCCAGTAACCATCTTTGTCCCCGCTCCCCACTGAGCATGGCCATGGTCATCCAGGACGATGCTCTGCCCTCAGCGCCGCCGCCTCAGATCCGCATCTTGAAACGGCCGACCAACAACGGCTCGCTGGCCTCGTCTCTGAGTCACAACCGACCCACGCCGCAGGTCAAGTCCTTGGCTCAGCGGGAGGCTGAGTACGCAGAGGCCAGGAAGAGGATTTTAGGGAGCGCCTGCCCGGAAGAAACCGCTCAGGACAAGAACAGCACAGACAGGTAAAGGTGCTCTCTTTACACCTGGAGACACCAATGATCTGTTCCAGGGTCAACCTGTCGCCATACAGGATTTATGAATGAGACTTTGCAAAATTTAAGTGTTGCAAGTGTTCTTTTATACACACAATAGCTTTGTGTGTTGTTAGCTAATAGCGATTTATCAAAGCTTAGTGACTGTTAGCTATCATTGAATGTACCGTATTTTCCAGACTGTAGAGCGCACTGGTATATAAGATACACCTACAAAATTTTAGAAGTAAAAAAATATGTCCATAGATTAGCCGCACCGGACTATAAACCGCAGATATATATGTTGTGAAATGAGTTATTTACACAGAAATATTCTGTAAATGTTTATTCACATACTTTAATTGTTTCCAAAAGGTGTCTGTAACACGGTAGTAAAACGGTCTATCAAACAAAGCAGAAATCATCGTCATGGACCCACTAGCTCTCCAATCAGCTAAACAGACTCAATAACTCCACGGTGACGTTTTGGTGAATTCACTGAGGAAATTGTGAAACTGAAACAATACAAAAAAATGCCGTTCTAAGTTAATACTAACACAGACACTCGTAAACATGTTAGCATATTAGCTCATGCTAACGACGCTCGCTTGATTCCTAGCAGAGGTGGGTAGAGTAGCCAGAAATTGTACTCAAGTAAGAGTACTGTTACTTTAGAGATTTATTACTCAAGTAAAAGTAAGGAGTAGTCACCCAAATATTTACTTGAGTAAAAGTAAAAAGTATGTGGTGAAAAAACTACTCAAGTACTGAGTAACCTGTTCGTTTAATGATGACGGCAACAAATAATGCACAAAAACATAAAAATAGCAATGAGCAAATTCAGATCAAGGAATATCTCTTAAGCAACTAAAACAATAATATATATTAAATAATAATACATTAAAATAAAAAAAAATTAAGGCAAATTGAGCCACAATAACTTAACAGCCCCAGAGGCTCAGTAGGCATTCATTGATTGATTGATTGAAACTTGTATTAGTAGATTGCACAGTACAGTACATATTCCGTACAATTGACCAATAAATGGTAGCACCCCAATAAGTTTTTCAACGTTAATCAATTACTTAATAAATGACCAAGTCGAGGTGATCTACCTCATATATACATATACATACACACACACATCACATATATATATATATATATATATATATATATATATATATATATATATATATATATATATATATATATATATATATATATATATATATATATATATATATATATATATACACATACATACATACATACATACACTACCGTTCAAAAGTTTGGGGTCACATAACTGTCGAGTTTCAGATGAAAGTTCTCTTTTTCTGGCCATTTTGAGCGTTTAATTGACCCCACAAATGTGATGCTCCAGAAACTCAATCTGCTCAAACGAAGGTCAGTTTTGTAGCTTCTGTAACGAGCTAAACTGTTTTCAGATGTGTGAACATGATTGCACAAGGGTTTTCTAATCATCAATTAGCCTTCTGAGCCAATGAGGAAACACATTGTACCATTAGAACACTGGAGTGATAGTTTCTGGAAATGGGCCTCTATACACCTATGTAGATATTGCACCAAAAACCAGACATTTGCAGCTAGAATAGTCATTTACCACATTAGCAATGTATAGAGTGTATTTCTTTAAAGTTAAGACTAGTTTAAAGTTATCTTCATTGAAAAGTACAGTGCTTTTCCTTAAAAAATAATGACATTTCAATGTGACCCCAAACTTTTGAACGGTAGTGTGTGTATATATATATATATATATATATATATATATATATATATATATATATATATATATATATATATATATATATATATATATATATATATGTGTGTGTGTGTGTGTGTATATACATACATTTATATATACAGTATATCATTTTTATTTATTTATTTTGCCGTTTTTGTTCACATGTTAAAGGTGTTTTAATGAATATACATGCATGTTTAACATATAGATTCCTTTCTTTCATGAAGACAAGAATATAAGTTGGTGTATTACCTGATTCTGATGACTTGCATTGATTGGAATCAGACAGTAGTGCTGATAACGTCCACGTTTTCAAATGGAGGATAAAAAAAGTTCCTCCTTTCTGTCTAATACCACATGAAAGTGGTTGGTTTTTGGCATCTTATTTGTCCAGCTTCCATATTCGTTTTTATACACTTTACAAGAAATACATTGGCGGCAAACTCCGTAGCTTGCTAGCTTGTTTGCGCTGGCTTTCGGAGACTCTTATTTTGTTAGCGCAGGCGCGATGGAGCGGCACTTTTATTGTGAAGACAGGAACTATGCGGTCAGTCTTTAGGCTTTTGAGAGAGGTACGGTTGAAATAAAAAAAGTGTATTTTTTCCTTCACACTTTTGATTGATTGATTGAAACTTTTATTAGTAGATTGCACAGTACAGTACATAGTCCATACAATTGACCACTAAATGGTAACACCCGAATAAGTTTTTCCACTTGTTTAAGTCGGGGTCCACGTGTGACGGTCATGTGACCACCTGGCTCTGTTTGATTGGTCCTACGTCACCAGTGACTGCATCTGATTGGTGAAACGGAGTCAAACGTCACCAGTGACTGCATCTGATTGGTGAAATGCAGGCATGCATAGATCCTACTTTGATGGTCTGTCTGACAAACCAAACCAAAACAAAGTGTGCATTAACAGATCGATAAAAATCAGTAGCGAGCTGAATGTAGATAAATGGAGTGGAGTAAAAGTAGCATTTCTTCTCTATAAATATACTCAAGTAAAAGTATGTTGCATTAAAACTACTCTTAGAAGTACAATTTATCCCAAAAGTTACTCAAGTAGATGTAACGGAGTAAATGTAGCGCGTTACTACCCACCTCTGATTACTAGGGATGTAAAAATATCAAAATCTCAGGATACGGTAGGATTTCGATATTGATCTCACACTACGATATTTATTACGATATTGTGAAAAGGCTCACGGTATAGTGTTTGTGATAATAATAGCGAGAAAATACTGACATTTACCAGGTAATTTATTGTTACATTTACGAATCATGACAACACAAAACACTGATCAAGTTAAGAAGGAACAAGCACAATTGTAACAATAGGGAATCCTTTTAAAGTGCAAACAAAGATCAAGGTAAGTCGGTTTAAATGTGCTAGGAAAATAAAAGCAGCCTTTTGAAACGAGTACCGTATATTACCAAATAGTAGCCCGGGCGTTTATTTCACAAAATGGGGTCAGCGGTTATTTGCACAAGGCTTTGATTTATTTTTGCACCAGGCCATTATTTGGTTACAATGGTTACTGTCCAGTATTTTTTTTTCGTAAAAAAACTTTAAATGTAAAAGCTATTGTAAACATACAAACAAAAAAACAAGAGATCAACATGAAGTAGGCTATCAAAAGACAAGAGATCAACAAGGCCTCAACATGGCAGTAGTGCAACAATTGTCAAATAGAATACCAATACTAAAAATAAATAAACTTTTTAAATAAAGCAGCCTACCGGGAAAAATAAAATGATGTTACCAAGTACTCAAGTATAAAACCCACCATCAAAACTGAACAATAATACTGTCACTTAAATAAAATAAAGGCTACAGTACTTCAAGTTTTAAATAAAGCAGCATACGTGATGTATCCACTGACACAAATTAGCATCATGCTTGTCGCTCACTTTCTTCCTAGCTCCACCAGATAAGCGAGCCCATTTTCCATCGATTGCCGACTGAGATAGTAGTTCTCCCTTTTTCTGTTTCCATTCTCGTACACATTTTGGGTCAACGTTAAACTGCCTGGCCGCTGTCAAACCAGAATTCTGCTCCGCATACTTCACAACCGCTAGCTTGAACTTTAAGTCAAACTTTATTTTCTTCTTCCCCCTTAAAGTATTCCCGTCCATCAGTTGTGGTATACCGATATCCTGTTCATTCAACTCACTGCTACTGTTGCTTGCCATGTTGAAACTTTTCCTCGTGGGTTTGTTGTTGTCGTTGAGTGTGTGTTACGCTATATGCGGTGACCCATTGCAATATGTTGATTGCCCAGAATCCCCACGTAACGTCTGCTGTTACCGTAATTACTGCACCTTTGCTTTTCCTTTTAGCTTATAAATTGGGTTTAAAGGCCTACTGAAACCCACTACTACCGACCACGCAGTCTGATAGTTTATATATCAATGATGAAATCTTAACATTATAACACATGCCAATACGGCCGGGTTAACTTATAAAGTGACATTTTAAATTTGCCGCTAAACTTCCGGTTCGAAACGCCTCTGCGGATGACGTATGCGTGTGACGTAGCCCGACGAACACGGGTATGCCTTCCACATTGAAGCCGATACGAAAAAGCTCTGTTTTCATTTCATAATTCCACAGTATTCTGGACATCTGTGTTCGTGAATCTGTTTCAATCATGTTCATTGCATTATGGAGAAGGAAGCCGAGCAAGCAAAGAAGAAAGTTGTCGGTGCGAAATGGACGTATTTTTCGAACGTAGTCAGCCACAACAGTACACAGCCGGCGCTTCTTTGTTTACATTCCCGAAAGATGCAGTCAAGATGGAAGAACTCGGATAACAGAGACTCTAACCAGGAGGACTTTTGATTTGGATACACAGACGCCTGTAGAGAACTGGGACAACACAGACACTTACCAGGATTACTTTGATTTGGATGACAAAGACGCAGACGTGCTACTGTGAGTATGCAGCTTTGGCTTTTTTTTGCGTATGTACGTAACTTTTTTAAAATATATAAGCTTTATGAACCTTGGGTTAGGTGAACGGTCTTTTGGGCTGAGTGATTGTGTGTGTTGATCATGTGTTTGAATTGTATTGGCGTGTTCTATGGAGCTAGGAGCTAGCAGAGGAGCTAGGAGCTAGCATAACACGTACCGTACCGTAAGTGCGCGTCACGTACGTAACTTTTTAAAAATATATAAGCTTTATGAAACTTGGGTTAGGTGAACGGTCTTTTGGGCTGAGTGATTGTGTGTGTTGATCAAGTGTTTGAATTGTATTGGCGTGTTCTATGGAGCTAGGAGCTAGCAGAGGAGCTAGGAGCTAGCATAACAAACACGCAGGTGTTATTATGCAGGATTAATTTGTGGCATATTAAATATAAGCCTGGTTGTGTTGTGGCTAATAGAGTAAATATATGTCTTGTGTTTATTTACTGTTGTAGTCATTCCTAGCTGAATATCAGGTACCGTGAGTATGCAGCCTTGGCTGCTAAACATTCGATAACTTGACCGTATGTGCGCGTCACGTACGTAACTTTTTAAAAATATATAAGCTTTATGAACCTTGGGTTAGGTAAACGGTCTTTTGGGCTGAGTGATTGTGTGTGTTGATCAGGTGTTTGAATTGTATTGGCGTGTTCTATGGAGCTAGGAGCTAGCAGAGGAGCTAGGAGCTAGCATAACAAACACGCAGGTGTTTTTATGCAGGATTAATTTGTGGCATATTAAATATAAGCCTGGTTGTGTTGTGGCTAATAGAGTATATATATGTCTTGTGTTTATTTACTGTTGTAGTCATTCCCAGCTGAATATCAGGTCACCCCCGCCTCTCACAGCATCTTCCCTATCTGAATAGCTTCAACTCCCCACTAGTCCTTCACTTGCACTTTACTCATCCACAAATCTTTCATCCTCGCTCAAATTAATGGGGAAATTGTCGCTTTCTCGGTCCGAATCTCTCTCACTTCATGCGGCCATCATTGTAAACAATAGGGAACTTTGCGTATATGTTCAACTGACTACGTCACGCTACTTCCGGTAGGGGCAAGCCTTTTTTTTATCAGATACCAAAAGTTGCAATCTTTATCGTCGTTGTTCTATACTAAATCCTTTCAGCAAAAATATGGCAATATCGCGAAATGATCAAGTATGACACATAGAATAGATCTGCTATCCCCGTTTAAATAAAAAAAATTCATTTCAGTAGGCCTTTAATGAAATAAATTTTATTTTAATCTAAATTATGCAAATAACAGCCCATGGACGGCTATTTGGACATGGGCGGTTATTAGGAAGAGGCGGTTAATTCACAAAATGGGGTCAGACCCCGGGCAGCTATTAGGACATGGGCGGTTATTTGCACAAGGGACTTTATTTGGTAACATACGGTATCTAGTAACATACCTTAAATTTAAATAAAATAGTCAGGCAAAAAGCCTTTTGAAAAACACTGACCTATCCTTTAGCTTATGTTCAAGATTTTCTTTAGCGAGATAGAAAATATCTGCATTGCATGGAAGAAGAAGAGACCTCTAGGCATTTTTTCAATACCCCCTGCTGTTAAAAATACCATTTCACTGGGCAGAAAGGTAGCGGGTATACACAGGTACAGTAGATCTTAGTTAATGAGGACAGAATAGATAATCGCCCTGCATTGTCTCTCTACCACTTGAGAGGACAAGCAGACTGATAAACCAATAGGCCCTTTTCCACCAAAAGTTCAGGTAAATAAATTATAATATAAATGGGTTATACTTGTATAGCGCTTTTCTACCTTCAAGGTACTCAAAGCGCTTTGACAGTATTTCCACATTCACCCATTCACACACACATTCACACACTGATGGCGGGAGCTGCCATGCAAGGCGCTAACCAGCACCCATCAGGAGCAAGGGTGAAGTGTCTTGCCTAAGGACACAACGGACGTGACTAGGATGGTAGAAGGTGGGGATTGAACCCCAGTAACCAGCAACCCTCCGATTGCTGGCACGGCCACTCTACCAACTTCGCCACGCCGTCCCCGTACCTCTGGTTCCTGGAGCCTTTGGTTCCTGGAACTAGAGGTTCCTATAGCAGTGTGTCGTTTGTGTTTACACCACATTTCACAGTTCAGGTCTTTTATACAAATCAGGCTGATGACGTATGGAGGAGTGGTTTACTATATTTCTACACTGATAGCATGTAAATAGACACTCTAAGGCAGACCTGGGCATTCTGCGGCCCGCGGGCCGCATCCGGCCCTTTGTACGTCCCTGTCCGGCCCGCGTGAGGCCAATTATAAATTACAAAATACATTTTAAAAAGTATCTATTTCGAGTGTGCAATACAACGGTGCTGCTTTTGTTTTGAAAAGCGTTATTTGTATTACTTCCGTGCGGACGTATGCTCGTGCGCGCAGCGGCAATCACAAATACAAAATAAATTTAAAAAAAACATATTTGTCGTGCGTGCAATACAACTGTGCTGCTTTTATTTTGAAAAGTGTTATATGTGCGTATGTCCTGTGAGGGAAGGCGCACAGCGACAAGTGATGCCCGGTTATCCCCGAGACGCTAAAAAGAGAAAAGTTGATGACGAATGGCGTGTTTAAAAAAAGACATAGACTGCCAAGTGCTTATTTGTGGTACACACGTTGCTGTCTTTAAAGAATATAGTGTAACGACCTGCTGAAGTAGATGTTGTCTTCTTGAGTTGCGTAAATGAGAAGTGAGGAGACGTGCGTGTGGAAGGAACGAGATATGTTGAGCTGTGTTAGTATAGCTTGCTCAATAAAAGTTTAAAAAGAGCGTCAGACTTCGTGTGCACTTCTTCTGGACGCTACAATTGGTGTCAGAAGTAAAACTTTGCGCATACTGCACTGTTTGTGTGCTACGTCATCGGGAGGTACGTGCCACGTGAGGAGCTCGCCGCAAAGAGAGAGAGACAGAGAGAGAGACAGAGAGAGAGAGAGAGCGTTTACAGGTGCAGCCACGCTGCTTGCCACGGGGGGAATTCCGTCCTCAATGAAGACTCCCAGGTTTGATGGCAAGGCGAACTGGGAGGCATTTCATCCCACTTGTGACATCAATTGTAGCGTCCAGAAGAAGTGCACACCAAGTCTGACGCTCTTTTTAAACTTTTATTGAGCAACCTATACTAACACAGCTCAACTTATCTTGTTCTTTCCAAAAGGAAAACCAATCCTCACTCCTCATTTCCGCAACAGCAACGCTTCTTCCTTCTTCGCCAATCACCTTACAGGCGTGCTACGTTCACAACAAAGAGGATGCAGGATGAAGTGACAGAAATTGAAATTTTTGTATTGTAATATACATCAGGAAGTGTTGTGTAAGAAAGTGTTAAAAATAAAACCATCAAAAGCCATCTGCTTTTGTATAAAGATAAGTTAGGTTAAATGAAAATATTATTATTATCTATCTTACGGTATATCAAAAATAATTTGAGCAAAATTTAATTGAAATATTGTCGGTGTGGCCCTCCAGCAGTGCTCGGGTTGCTCATGCGGCCCCCGGTAAAAATTAATTGCCCACCCCTGCTCTAAGGTCACAGTTCATTTACTAAAAAGTATAATTGAAATACAAAGCAATAATATACAAAACGAAATATGATTTATAAAATAAAGTGTACCTAATTGTTTATAAAAAGTCAGGCTTTTGTCCGCAATGTCCAACAGTCAGAAAGTCGTCCTCTCCTCAAATAATGAATTCATGACGATCAGGCCGTTCCTTTTGGTCCATTTCAGTTGTAAATAACAATATATAAATAATAAATATCAGTATATGTAAATAACAATATATAAATAATAGAGATGTCCGATAATGGCTTTTTTTGCCGATATCCGATGTTCTGATATTGTCCAACTCTTAATTACAGATTCCGATATCAACTGATACCGATATATACGGTCATGGAATTAACACATTATTATGCCTAATTTTGTTGTGATGCCCCGCTGGATGCATTAAACAATGTAACAATGTTTTCCAAAATAAGAGAACAACTTCAACTCAAGTTATGGATTATTGAAGTCACAAAGTACATTATTTTTTTTAACATGCCTCAAAACAGCAGCTTGGAATTTGGGACATGCTCTCCCTGAGATAATCCTGATACTCACTACAACTATGGGAAATACTATACTTTGACTTTCACAAAGTGCATTATTTTTTAAATTTTTTAAACATGCCTCAAAACAACAGCTACAAAAACAATGAAGGCACACAGCTTCAGTCCAGAGCAGGGGTCACCAACGCGGTGCCCGCGGGCACCAGGTCGCCCGTAAGGACCAGATGAGTCGCCCGCGGGCCTGTTTTTTTTAATTTTTTAAAATTAAATCTACATAGAAAAAACACAAGATACACTTTCAATTAGTGCATCAACCCAAACAACCTCCCCCATGCACACTCATCCACACCCACTCACACAAAAGAGGTTATTTCTTTCTGCTACCAATATTCTGGTTCCCACAACATAGACAACACATCTGCAAGGGACACAGTCCCTGAAGCACACATGATTGTATAGGCTGCTGGTCCACTAACATTTTCATTAATTACTATTTTTTATGTAATTATTTTTATATTGTTTTACTTTCTTTTTTATCCAAGAGTCCAGATAAAGTCCAAGTCGGACTCAGCAACACACACCTTCATTCATGTACACAGAAAAAAATTAGGGAACACAACAGATTGCATATAATTTATAAACAAAATTACATTTTCAAAATAAGCATTTATGTACAGTCCAGATTATGTCCAGGTCACTCAAATTAGGGAACACAACAACAGATATCATATAATCTATAAACATAATTATACTTTCAAAATAAGCCTTTGAGGACTTCTCATCTTTTTTTAAATGTTTTTTGGCATCATTATCGTTTTCAACCATGTAACTTTCTAAAGTTAGAAAATACTGAATAAATGTTTTAAAGAAAGTAATACTAAGTGAATATCTGTTTTTGGCCTTAAAAATAAACATTTTACCGAGTACTATAATTAAATTGACTAAATCATGATTGTCAATGAACTCTCCTAAAATAACAGAAACCACATTAAGCTTCATAAACAAACCAATCCTTAAACACATTTTTTCAACTTCCACCCAAAACAAAGACACAATATGACAATACCAAAACAAATGCAGGGTGATTCAGGCTCCTGACAACAAAATCGGCAATCATCTGACTCTGTCATATTCCATAATTTTAACATTTTCCCTGTGGGTAAGAAGTTATAAATAATTTTAATTTGAAAATAACGATTTTGCACATCGATAGTAGTTTTATAGATTAGTTTGAATATGGCATCCCATGGCAACGGGCAGTCAAAAAAGTCCTCCCATTTTCCATTTGTGTTGTATGAGGCAGCCTTCAAAGATTTCTTTATTAAATAAAAATTATATATTTTTCTATTTATTTTAGTTCCTTTTTGCCAACTAGAATTTCTTATTAGAGGTTTACAAACTAATAATTTAGTAGTTCCATAATTAATTATTTGTTTCCATCTTTTCCCAATTACTCCAGTTAGTTGATAAAATGAAAAGCTTGAGCAAGCATCACCATACATAGCTCTAAATTCATCATACTTCATAATTTTACCATTCTCATTGATAATATCATTGACAAAAATGATTCCTCTTTCAAACATATTTTTCCAAAAGAAAGGCTTTCCATCTATTACAATATTAGAGTTCATCCATATTAACTGCTGCAAAATATCGTCTCTTTTTTCTGGCACATAAAATTGAAAACACCACTATGAGTGGATTGTTTCCTTTATGAACCCCGCCATGTTTCCCAGCAGACTCTCTGGGAGGGGATCACTTGTAAAAAAGGATACAATTTATTTTGATACAGTACATGTTTTTTGTCCAACAGGACATTTGTGTACCACTCAATGTTTAAATACATCTTTGGAACAATTGATGCTTTTAAAGACAGACACATAGCTTCAAGGTTGAGAAGTTTCAGGCCCCCATATTCATACTCTTTGTAAAAAACCTTTCTTTTAATCTTTTCTGGTTTGCCGTTCCAGACAAAATCGAAGACCGTCCGCTCATAAATCTTAAAAAAGTTTTTTGATGGAGCTGGTAATGACAAAAACAAATAAATAAATTGAGGAATAATTAACGAGTTGGCAATAGACATTTTACCATACAAGGTTAGGGATTTCCCTTTCCATAATTGCATAATTTTGTCCAGCTTTCTTAGTCGATTATCATAATTTACTGAGCCTAGATCTTCCAGATTTTCTGGGACAACAACACCAAGTATGTTAACTGGTCCATCTGTCCACAAAACAGGCACTTTGCATTCCATTCGAAAGGACGTTCCCTTTAGATTTCCGATCCTTAACATTTTACATTTATCATAATTAAGCTTTAGGCCAGATTGCTGTGAAAATATGTCCAAAAGATTAAGAAGGTTCCGCAAACAATGAGGAAAAATCTTATCTTTGTGAATCAGCCTTTTCTGACATGAACTTCATCAAGAACAAACACAGAACACGCCTCACTGATGCACATTTGCAAGACTCACTCAGAGTTGCAGTGTCAAGTTACACACCAGAGTACAACACACCAGTTAACAGCATGCAATGCCAGGCTTCCCACTGACAAAGAAACAGATAACAGATTTGGTGTCCAGTTCAAAGTGTGACATGATTTAAAAATTTGAGAGTTTACTTTTGTATTTTACATGAGTTATTATTTGTACAAACATGGTGCAAAGTAATTCATGATTTGTTAAAAAATGTTAGTGGCTAGCTAGTTAAAATGGGATATTGTGATTTCACAAGACTGTCTTAGAAGTGATCATTTGAAAATGTTCAATTTGAAAAATGTGCACTTAGAGAAAATATAAAAATAAAGTGTTGCATATTGATATTTATCTGTTTCTATATATATTTATTGTGAGAAATCATTAAGATGATCAGTGTTTCCACAAAGATAAATATCATTAATTATTAATAATAACAGAGTTAAAGCTAAATTGAGCAAATTGGCTATTTCTGGCAATTTATTTAAGTGTGTATCTAACTGGTAGCCCTTCGCATTAATCAGTACCCAAGAAGTAGCCCTTGGTTTCAAAAAGGTTGGTGACCCCTGGTCCAGAGTATACTAGAGTAATAAAGTAAACAATAACATAGTCCTCCTTTGGTGCAAGACTGCCTGGTATACTATATAACAGGAAATTATAAACTGGGCTCAATCTGCCCTGCTCTAACGTATTTGTATGAGTAACAAAAATGTGCTGCAAGCTAGTGGTGAGTGCTTGAAGTGGTCTAGCAGTCAGTCAGAGCTTCTGAAATGCTGCGTTGAGACAGGGCAGCTCCGCTCACTGCAAGCTGCAAAGTGTGCGCCATGCAGGGCAGACTAGACACACCAAACTCCACCGTAGCTTTTGCCAAACTGCATGCGTTGTCCCTGACCACAACGTGGGCTTTCGCCCTGGGGTGTTTTTTGTTGTATTTTTGTTTTTTCTCGGCGGAGTCTTTAAGCGACAACTGTGTGGTACTACTTTTTCCCGGTGTTTGCTTTTCATCCATCTTCCGCATGTATTCATCGTGTATCTCCTTATGATTCTTGAAGAGGAGAGGGATCAAATTGCTCGTACTAAAGGAAGACGTCTTGGTTCCTCCTCGCATAACCAACTTTTTGCAGTCATTGCAAAATGCCAGTTTTTTATCCGTCAGAGACACTTTAAAATAATCCTAAACCATAGACATGGTGTCGTTAGTCAGTCATCGAGCGAGCTCGCTTGTTAGCCACGGCTACAGCACCGGTAAAAACACACTCTTGTTGTTGTTATGCTCTGCTCGCGGCGGTTTGATGAGGTCATCAAGCGTCGCCAGTAAACCTCTCATGCTGCAGTCGTCAACTCCTGTGTTGTGTGTGGGAGAGGGGAGAGGGGCTGCTGACTGGGAGACGCAACTGCTCTGTACTTCTCCCTACGTCCGTGTTTTACCGTACAGCGACGTTTTTAAAATTAATTAATTTTACTTTTTGAAACCGATACCGATAATTTCCGATATTACATTTTAAAGCATTTATCGGCCGATATCGGCAGGCCGATTTTATCAGACATCTCTAATAAATAATAAATGTCATTATCTATAAAGAACAATATATAAATAACAAATGTCAGTGTTTATCTGTAAATTACTGTCTAAATAATAATGTCAGTGTTTATCTGTAAATAACTGTATATAAATAATACATGTCAGTGTTTATCTGTATATAACAATATATCAATAATAAATGTCAGTGTTTATCTGTAAATACCAATATATAAATGATAAATGTCTGATTATCTGTAAATAACAATATGCAAATAATAAATGTCAGTGTTTATCTGTAAATAACTATATACACTACCGTTCAAAAGTTTGGGGTCACCCAAACAATTTTGTGGAATAGCCTTCTTTTCTAAGAACAAGAATAGACTGTCGAGTTTCAGATGAAAGTTCTCTTTTTCTGGCCATTTTGAGCGTTTAATTGACCCCACAAATGTGATGCTCCAGAAACTCAATCTGCTCAAAGGAAGGTCAGTTTTGTAGCTTCTGTAACGAGCTAAACTGTTTTCAGATGTGTGAACATGATTGCACAAGGGTTTTCTAATCATCAATTAACCTTCTGAGCCAATGAGCAAACACATTGTACCATTAGAACACTGGAGTGATAGTTGCTGGAAATGGGCCTCTATACACCTATGTAGATATTGCAACAAAAACCAGACATTTGCAGCTAGAATAGTCATTTACCACATTAGCAATGTATAGAGTGTATTTCTTTAAAGTTAAGACTAGTTTAAAGTTATCTTCATTGAAAAGTACAGTGCTTTTCCTTCAAAAATAAGGACATTTCAATGTGACCCCAAACTTTTGAACGGTAGTGTATAAATAATGTCAGTGTTTATCTGTAAATAACTATATATAAATAATAAATGTCAGTGTTTATCTGCAAATAACTTTATATAAACAATAAATGTCATTGTTTATCTGTAAATAACAATATATAAATAAAAAATGTCAGTGTTTATCTGTGAATAACTACTGTATTTTCCGGACTATAAGGCGCACTGAAGATCTTTTTTTTTCTCAAAACTGCGCCTAATGTAAGGAATAAGTTTGGTTGAGCTCACCCACCTCGAAGCTATTTTATTTGGTACATGGTGTAATAAGTGTGACCAGTAGATGGCAGTCAAACATAAGAGATAAGTGTAGCCTCTACTATGATGGGTCTCAAGTAAACACCAACATTTTAAATGTTCCATTGAAAATATACAACATTACACACGGCGCTCAAAAATCTTATCAAAATGTTTTAGTACGACTTTGGTAAGCTATGAACCCGCACCGCTTGAAGGATTGCCGGCGCATTAAACATACAAGTATTATTATGGTGTGTGTATAAGGTCAGACATATCTGGTGTTTTGTTTTGCAAAATTATGCAAAATCAACTTTTCATACGTTCTGGTACCTGCTGATCTGTATTTGGGATCGGCGTAAATCCTGGAAAAAAATTGCCCGCGTCCGCGCCGACGGATAAGCTTCTTCATCGGCAGTGCGTCTTATAATAAATGTCAGTGTTTATCTGTAAACAATTATATATAACAATATATAAACAATAAATGTCAGTGTTTCTGTAAATAACTATATATAAATAATAAGTGTCTGTTTATCTGTAAATAGTATATCAAAAATCAATGGCAGTGTTTATCTGTAAATAACAATATGCAAATAATAAATGTCAGTGTTTATCTGTAAATAACTATATATAAACAATAAATGTCTATCTGTAAATAACTATATGTAAACGAATGTCAGTGTTTATCTGTGAATAAATGATAAAAGTCAGTGTTTATCTGTAAATAATATATCAATAATAAATGTCAGTGTTTATCTGTAAATAACAATGTGTAAATAATAAATGTCAGTGTTTATCTGTAAATAACTATATAAATAATAAATGTCAGTGTTTATCTGTAAATAACAAAATATAAAGAATGTCAGTGTTTATCTGTAAATAATATATCAATAATAAATGTCAGTGTTTATCTGTAAATAACAATATATCAATAATAAATGTCAGTGTTTATCTTTAAATAACAATATATAAACTCCCCATGGTATCTGTCAGAGTGATTCTTCAGTACGACTGCCTTTATCGGAGCAATGGCATGGCAGTTATCTGTGGCCATGCTACCTAGAAACTTTTTTTTATTGGTGAAATGAGAAATATTGTTGGTTGCGACGCATCACAGAGAACAGTTGTGGCCTTTTTATTGATAAAAGAAGCTTCACAAGATCCCTCTGCATTTGCAAGGACCTGTGTGAAGTTGGCCCCCCACCCATTGCAAAACTTTGATTGGCCTATAAAATAATCTTTGATAACTCAAAGACATGCACCTGGGGATAGGTTGATTGGCAACACTAAATTGGCCCTAGTGTGTGAATGTGAGTGTGAATGTTGTCTATCTGTGTTGGCCCTGCGATGAGGTGGCGACTTGTGCAGGGTGTACCCCGCCTACCACCCAAATGCAGCCGAGATAGGCTCGACCCCGAAAGGGACAAGCGGTAGAAAATGGATGGATGGAAAGCAGCACAAACAACCATTTCAACTGCACAAACGCAGCACAAACGATTGGAACTGGCTTGGGGAGAAGGACTTGTTTATATGTAACAACAACTGAATTACATGTTAATAACATATTGCAACAACAACAACAACGTTAACTTAAAAACTATAATAGTTAGACCAAAAGTTTTTGCCGCACAAATGCAGCACAAACAAATTACAGTATTTTGGCTTAATTTGGAGAACAAGGGGGTGGGTGACCTTTGATTGATCGAAAAGCAGCACAAACAGCCATTTTAACTGCTTAAACCAGCGCAAACGATTGGGACTAGTTTGGGGAGATTTTGACTTAGACTTTGAAAAGTCTAAGTCAAAATCAAAATGTTATTAAAATTGTTACATATAAACATATGTAACAACTTCTTAATTACATGTTAATAACATTAAAACCATAAAGCGTTAACTTAAAAACTATAATAGTTATAATAATGCTTACTGACCTCAAAGCAATTTTATTTTTTCCAAGATGGCGCCGTCGTGTGTGGCTGGCCGTCTACCGCTCTGTCTGGTTTCAGTTTTTATTGATTTTGTCCTACTGCACTAAACAGTTCGAGTCTCTGCTGGTGTATGATCGCCAAGAATTGTTGACTTAAACGTGTGGACAATGCTGAAGAAACAAGTCCATGTCAGAAAACCAACACATTTAGCTGAACTGCACCAATTTTGTCAAGAGGAGTGGTCAAAAATCCAACCAGAAGCTTGTGGATGGCTACCAAAAGCGCCTTATTGCAGTGAAACTTGCCAAGGGACATGTAAGCAAATATTAATATTGCTGTAGGTATACTTTTGACCCAAAAGACTTGGTCACATTTTCAGTAGACCCATAATAAATTCATAAAAGAAAGAAACTTCATGAATGTATTTGTGACGAACAAGTATGTGCTCCAATCACCCTATCACAAAAAAATGAGTTATACAAATGATTGGAAACTCAAGACAGCCATGACATTATGTCCTTCACAAGTGTATGTAAACTTTTGACCACGACTGTATCTGCGGTTCATAGTCAGGTGCTGCTACTATCTTGGGAAAAAAATATTTTTCTTCTGAAATTTAGCATGTGCAGCTTATATACCGGTGCGCTCTATAGTCCGGAAAGTACAGTAACATTGTCACGGAATTGTATCGGCAACCACAACTTCCAAGTGTTAAAAATACGCTGGTCTTTTCTTCTTCCAGATCCGCTCGCAGCAACAACAACAGCAACAACAACAACAGCAGCAGCAGCAGCAGCACAATGTCGACTTCAGACGAGGACGTGCGCGCCAACAAGCACACCGTGAGACCACCTAGCAGTCCCGATGGCACACGAGGCTTCAGGCAGCACAGATAAGTGCAAAGTGCAGGAAATAACCTGACTCACTGTGACCGCCAACCCTTTAACAGGAAACGCCTCACTCCGCCTCTTCGCCCCGCCCACCAAAGACTAGCAAATAGGAGGAGTGGGGGGCCATAAAAAAACCACACCTCCCCCAGCAATAATAATCAAGACATCACTTTTTTTATTTTATTTTTTATTTGTGCTTTTTAATCTTTTTGGGACTTTTACGAGGAATGCTGTTATTTTTATTGAGATGAACTCCTGACAGCGACTCATAAACCAACAGAACGAACCACTCTTAAATCCGCTTCATGCTTCAGTTCTCTTCCGAGACACTAGGGGCAGCGTTTCCCACTGACCTATCGGACACAACAAAGACGTGATTGGACGCAGGAATAGCACTCCCTCCACTTTAATACGTAAAACATGCATTTTTATCTTTAGCCAAGTTACTATTACATTAGTTTTATTTTCACTGTCACCGACGGTCACTTTTTAGCAGCTTTTCGACACACAAGACAATGTCGGCATTATTTTTTAACCAAACAACAAAAAGTCTACCCATTAAAACTTGATTGATTGTCTGTTTGTATGCAACGCTTTTAGCTCTCCACACGAAAAAGTGATTTTCTTCTTCTCATCTCCTAAACGCCATCGCAGCGACCTAGGATGAACTCTGAGCCAACATGGCCGCCGCTGTCTGAAAATGTTTACGTGACTTTTCGTGCAATTGTCCGCTGCCGGAACCAGGAAAGGACAAGAAGTGAAGTGGTTTAAGGATTATTGTGGATGTTTTTTTTGTTTTGTTTTTTACCATCCCACCTTTTTCTGGGTGTACCTTTTAGAGAAAGCAAGCCATAAAAAGAGAAATAACAAGATGCAGAAATAAAATTCCAACATAAAATATAGCTTGCAAGACTTCTAGTGACTTTGCAGCAGACAACTCAATACAAGATATAATAAAATGTTTGCAGAAAAAATATGGTGTATATTTATATCTTTGCTCCAATTCACTATTCTTTTATTTTCCTAAATTTAAGGTATACAAAATCTTATTGGTCAATTTGTTTTATAAAAGAGTATAGACTTTCCAATAGTGCAGCTGGTAACCAGAACGATCGTGCATTTTGTGATAAAAGCATGACATTTGGTACACTCATAGCCAAAGGCATTCTCAGAAGATTTGAATATGGAGCCACCATAAATTTTCAAAATGGCGCCCATGGCAGCCATCTTTCAAAATGGCTGTCAGTAACAACTGTTCGCTTATGAATGATGGATATAACATGATGTTTCAGACTTATTTACCATACATAGTACTTGGTAAATGTCTTTTGGATAATCTAAATGTGTCATTAAATATTCAAGATGGCTGACATCTTCAAGATTGCAGCCATCAGTTTTATGATATGTCTGTCTGATATGGGTGATCTCAGTGTCAAACCAGTATTATTTTTTATTTCCTTTTCTTTGTGCAGAATACAAATTTAGAACTTTACAATTGGCCAGAAGCTTCCTTCTAACTCAGAAATGGTGACCACAATAGTCACACTTGGTGACCATTGGTCACCTACAACAAGATGGCAGCCATATTTCTGAAATTAAATCTATAATTTCAAGTACACTATCATCTATTTTATTGTAATTGAAATGTTACCCAATGGAAAAAGAAAAAAAAAGTAATAGAGTGGATGTTGAAGCACAACCAGGGCACACTGGTGACACCACTGCTGTGAAACTCAACATGGGGTTCACTGCCAGCTAAACACACTCCTCTTATGGGTTTCCCAAAGGAAAAAAGCATGTACTTAGCCTACGCACGTGCCCATGCATCACAATGGGCACAAAGCACGTGCGTAGGCTAAGAACGTGCTTTTTTCCTTTGGGAAACCCATCCATTGCGCTTTTCTGTATTTAATGTGCTAGTTGTGATGTAAGTTAAGTGATAGTGTAGTTTAGTTTCCTAAATGCTATCTAATTCTAGCCCCACATCTGCTTAGCTTACAGAGTTAGATGTAGTTAGATAGCCGCACCTGAATTGACAGGATGTGCCAGCGCGGGAGAGCGGAGCCAAGGGTAACGGAGCTTTATATGATTTTCATATAGTTACCCGGATGGTGTACAGATCGCACAGGAATTAAATGGTACTGGATGAACGATCGGGCTAGGTGTAGGATAATGTTATCCAAACCTAGTTGTATCCCATACTTGAATGTGTTTCCCTGTAGTAAAAGGTGGTAAAAGGATAACCCCTCGGCCTTTACTGCAGACATTGTTTTTCTTACCTGACAAAATGTCGAAGAAGTTCCAGCTTGGGAATTTTCATGGTCAAGGACCATCAACATCTTGCACAGCCAAGACTGACTGGAATCTCTGCATTATATGCCAAGAGCACACGGCAGAGGCATTGAGATGTCCTTTGCAGTCCATGCGAGCAGACAAGGGGAGTGGATACACTTCACTTGCGGAGCAGTTTATCCAGTTTAATGAACTTGGTCAGCTCCCTTCAACGTTGTCATCAATTGGAAGACTGGATGAGGGCCATGGTATTGAAGCTGCCATGATTGCAAACAAAGCACAATACCATCACATGCAGGCTGAAGTACAACGAAACCAAGTTGCAAAGAGAAAAAAAGCGAGCTTCGGGTGAATGTCCTGATCAACAGTCAGAATCGAAACTTAGAACGTCCCAACCGAGCCGGACTCCTGAAATGAGACAGGAAGACATCTGTTTTTTTTGTAAGCAGCCTGCTGGCAATGAAGGCCTTCATGAGGCTGCAACTTTCAAATTGGACAATCTGGTGCGCGCTGCTGCAACCCTACTCCAAGACACATAATTGCTTGGACGACTTAGTGCTGGGGACCTGGTGGCTATAGAAGCCAAGTATCATACCAGATGCCTAATAGGTCTCTATAATCGTGCCAGAGGGGCAAACTTAGAAGGTCTTCAAGGTTATGGCCAGGGACATGCAGCGTCAACTTCTAGTGTTGTGTTTGCCCAGTTGGTGCTTTATATAGAAGAGACCAGACAGCAAGATGGGTCGGCACCTATATTTAAACTAGCTGAACTTGCCCAGCTCTACAAGTCACAGATGGAACAGCTAGAATTATGATTCAAACAGTTGATACTGATGTTGTGGTGCTGGCTGTGGCAGTGGCTCAGACTCTACAACCAGAGGATGAGCTTTGGTTTGCTTTCGGTACTGGTAAGAATTTTCGATATTTGGCAGCCCATGAAATTGCAGCAGGGCTCGGGCCCGAGAAAGCATGTGCACTACCAGTGTTCCATGCATTGACGGTTTGTGACACTGTGTCAAGCTTTGTTGGCCATGGGAAAAAGACTGCATGGGTTGTATGGTCTGTGCTTCCAGAACTGACACATGCCCTGTTGAAAGTGTTTTCAGCCCCAGATGACATACCACAGGAGGTAATGACCACAATTGAGAGGTTTGTTATCTTAGTCTATGACCGAACCAGCACATGTACAGAAATCAATACGGCAAGGAGGAAGTTATTTGCAAAGAGGCACAATGTGCAAACAATCCCCCCTACCAAGGCTGCCCTAGAAGAGCATGTTAAGAGAGCTGTATACCAAGGAGGGCACGTGTGGTGTACAGTCCTGGTGCCAACACCAGAACTACCTTCACCGTGCGAATGGGGCTGGTCAAAGTCACCTGAGGGGTACTATGAACCCTTCTGGACATGCCTACCAGATGCAGGCCAGTCAAGTTATGAACTTGTCTCATGCAAATGCAATAAGGGTTGTGTTGGGCAGTGTAAGTGCAAAAAATCCCACTTACAGTGCACAGCCCTTTGTGTCTGTGAAGGCGAGTGTGACTAGTCTTCCCTGTGATAGACCCTAGGTTTCCCTTGCTTAACATGAGTATTTTGAGATAGAAAGACGATTCTTAAAAATTCCAAAGTTCCCAATTCAAATTCTGCATCAAGATAAATCAATCAATCAATCAATCAATGTTTATTTATATAGCCCTAAATCACAAGTGTCTCAAAGGGCTGTACAAGCCACAACGACATCCTCGGTGTCGAGTGGGTCTGACATAATATTGTGAAAGTCCAACACATCAGCGAAAGTCCAGTCCATGGTGGGGCCAGCGGGAACCATCCCGAGCGGAGACGGGTCAGCAGCGTAGAGATGTCCCCATCCGATGCACAGGCTAGCGGTCCACCCCGGAGCAGAGTAGAAAAGAAAAGAAAAGAAACGGCAGATCAACTGGTCTAAAAAGGGAGTCTATTTAAAGGCTAGAGTATACAAATGAGTTTTAAGATGAGACTTAAATGCTTCTACTGAGGTAGCATCTCTAACTTTTACCGGGAGGGCATTCCATAGTATTGGAGCCCGAATAGAAAACGCTCTATAGCCCGCAGACTTTTTTTGGGCTCTGGGAATCACTAATAAACCGGAGTTCTTTGAACGCAGATTTCTTGCCGGGACATATGGTACAATACAATCGGCAAGATAGGCTGGAGCTAAACCGTGTAGTATTTTATACGTAAGTAGTAAAACCTTAAAGTCGCATCTTAGGTGCACAGGAAGCCAGTGCAAGTGAGCCAGTATAGGCGTAATATGATCAAACTTTCTTGTTTTTGTCAAAAGTCTAGCAGCCGCATTTTGTACCATCTGTAATCTTTTAATGCTAGACATAGGGAGGCCCGAAAATAAAACGTTACAGTAATCGAGACGAGATGTAACGAACGCATGAATAATGATCTCAGCATCGCTTGTGGACAAAATGGAACGAATTTTAGCGATATTATGGAGATGAAAGAAGGCCGTTTTAGTAACGCTCTTAATGTGTGACTCAAACGAGAGAGTTGGGTCGAAGATAATACCCAGATTCTTTACCGAGTCGCCTTGTTTAATTGTTTGGTTGTCAAATGTTAAGGTGGTATTATTAAATAGATGTCGGTGTTGAGCAGGACCGATAATCAGCATTTCCGTTTTCTTAGCGTTGAGTTGCAAAAAGTTAGCGGACATCCATTGTTTAATTTCATTAAGACACGCCTCCAGCTGACTACAATCCGGCGTGTTGGTCAGCTTTAGGGGCATGTAGAGTTGGGTGTCATCAGCATAACAGTGAAAGCTAACACCGTATTTGCGTATAATGTCACCTAGCGGCAGCATGTAAATACTAAAGAGTGCAGGGCCAAGAACCGAACCCTTGGGAACTCCGCACGTTACCTTAACATAGTCCGAGGTCACATTGTTATGGGAGACACACTGCATCCTGTCAGTAAGATAAGAGTTAAACCAAGACAAGGCTAAGTCTGACATCCCAATACGCGTTTTGATACGCTCTAATAAAATATTATGATCAACGGTATCGAAAGCGGCGCTAAGATCAAGAAGCAGCAACATAGATGACGCATCAGAATCCATCGTTAGCAATAGATCATTAGTCATTTTTGCGAGGGCTGTCTCCGTAGAGTGATTTGCCCTGAAACCGGATTGAAAAGGTTCACAGAGATTGTTAGACGCTAAGTGTTCATTTAGCTGTGTATAATTAAACATAGAGATCATCCATATCTAACCAGTTGGCGGCCATTTAGAATTTTCAATGAAAATGTTCCACTATCCAAGAGACATTTACCAAGAAGAATGAATGGTAAATAAGTCTGAAATATCATATTAAATTCATCATTCATAAGAAAACAGTTGTTGCTGGCGGACATTTTGAAAAATGGCTGCCATGGGTGCCATGTTGAAAATTCATGATGGCTCCACATCCAAATCTTTTGAGAATGCCTTTGGCTATAAGTGTACCAAATGTCATGCTTTTATCACAAAATGCACAATTCCGTTATATTTTGGAACTAACCTCTTGTACTACAAGGGTTTCTGCAGGTATCAGCAAATCTAATTGAATGCTTTTTAATGCAACTTCAATCAAATGTAATGGTCACATCCTACTGATTGTTAGCAACACTTGCCTAGCACGTTTCTAACATTTTATGCTAGCTTTAAGCTAATTTTGTGTGTTTAAACCTAAAAATCATGATTTTTGATACTTGGCACCATTTTGGAAGCATGCTAACATGTTATGCTAGCTTTTTAGCTACATTTGTATGGTTACACCCATAGACATCTTATAAGGGTACGCAGCATCGAGCGCTACTGCCTACTGGCGCTGACGAGACGCGGGGCCGCCATCTTGGAGTGGTGATCCGCTCCAGTCAGTGCAATTCATTTGGCAGGAGCATTGAACTGTCAGCTCATTTAATTCATTTTACCTCACTGAATACCACTGATTTTCACACGTTTTTTTGTCATACGTGTAGCTATGATAAAGGACACATGTTTTGGCGTGTTTTATTATTCATAGTTTGCTTAACAGTAATAGAATATTCTTATATGCTATAAATTACCAGACGTCCGAGATCAAAACTGGGAATATACCGTAATTTCCGGACTATAAGCCGCACCTGACTATAAGCCGCACCAGCTAAATTTAGGGGAAAATAGAGATTGCTCCATATATAAGCCGCACCCGACTATAAGCCGCAGGGTTTTGATGTGTAATTAGCGTAGTATATAGGGGTTCCTGCTACCACGGAGGGGATTGTCGGGACAGAGATGACTGTTTGGGAACACAAAGCGTCCCATTTATTAACAATAAATCTTTCAATCATTCAATCAAACTTTCACATCTTTGACATGGCGAACAGCATTCATGCAGAGTACAAATAATACAACGGTGCAAAGTAATACAAAGTGCTCGCCTGTACGTTATCAAAATAACCAGCGTACCGGTATATGAAAAGTCAGTCTTTAATCATTGTGTCATCGTCTTCCTCCTGCGTACTAAAACCACCAAAATCCTCTTCGTCGGTGTCGGAGAAGAACAGGCCGTAAATAAGCCGCACCCTTGTATAAGCCGCCGGGACCAGAACGAGGGGGAAAAGTAGCGGCTTATAGTCCGGAAATTACGGTAATCCCAGAGAAGGGGGAATAAACGGTCAGCTATTTTTAAGTTCAAGAAACAATATGATTAGGTTATATATACATGCGTATATCCTACATAAACAATGTATGAATACATTAGATATCTATATATCTTAGGGACTTATAGACTGTATCTCTGCTGCTGCAGCAGAGAGTTTACTCTGTCACTTTGTATTGATATTTTGTATTACATTCTTCCCTTAAATGATCATGTTTACAGTGATTAAAGTTTAAAGATTAAAGTACAAATGATTGTCACACACACACTAGATGTGGTGAAATTTGTCCTCTGCATTTGACCCATCCCCTTGGGGAGCAGTGGGCAGCAGCGGCGCCGCGCCCGGGAATCATTTTGGTGATTTAACCCCCAACTCCAACCCTTGATGCTGAGTGCAAAGGGAGGTAATGGGTCCCATTTTTATAGTCTTTGGTATGACTCGGCTGGGATTTGAACCTACCGATCTCAGGGCGGACACTCTAACCACTAGGCCACTGAGATGTTTTATATGTATTTTTTATGTATGTCGCTTTGGATAAAAGCGTCTGCCAAATACTTAAACATAAACATATATAAACACCTGAAAGTCTTTATATCAGCTAAAACCACCAATCTGTTTCACTGGATTCAGAATAAAACCAAATTCTGTGTTACCCAACAATGTTAGTATTTGAATATTATTACTTGAAGACTTATTCTTGGTTACAATTATACTGTTAAGAAAGTATTGCCTTATACTTTGCCTTTATTTTATTTAATTGACAAGCAATTCTATTATGGTCATACTCTTATTTGCTAGCGGCTACAATTTCAGTACTATTGAAGATCTTTGCTCCTTCTCAACTCTGTGGTAATATTATTTTCACAAAATACAACCAATAGTACGTTAATGTTAAATCTTACTTGTGAAAAGTATTCCCCCGATTCCTATTTTCAACAGTCCGCTCATTTGAGCAAGAAAACGCTGAACACCAGCCCGGCATCGTTGTTTTTTACCTGTCAACTGTCAGTTTAGGCTGCTCGCCGGCTCCTCATCACCACTTCAAGATGGCGGCCCAATTTCTCGCGTCACAGCAGCCAATGCTGCGTCTACTTATAAGATGTCTATGGTTACACCTACAAACTGCATTTTGGTAATGCCTTTTATCTGGTCACGTGCTACAATGCTAGCATGCTAAAGCTTTAGGCTGTCTTTTTAACTAATTTTGTATGTTTAAACCTAAAAATCATTATTGTTGATACTTTTTGAATTTGTTTAGGTTAGGTAGCTACCCCAAATACTTCACTTAAAGAATTTGCTTCAGTCTTTTTGCCAGTGAACAGAGACACATTTCTGTCCAATAGCTGTTCAGGGATGGGCAGAGCCAAAACAGATGTACCAAAAAAGCTGGAGCCTGTTGACACCGATCACAACACAGATATGCCATCATACATCTTCGCCAATCGGAGCTTGGCGTAATAAGTATGATGTATTGGCTTGCATTGAATAAGCTGTCTGGCAAAAATTGATGATTTGTGAACTCTACTTAAGATCTCTCTCCAGCTATCCTCAGACAGACTCCTACCCAATCCCCCCTCCTCAAAATTACTTAAACTCAGAGATTCAGGGCGTAAAAGAAAACAATTGTAATGAATAATCAATTCTTTTAAAGTTGGAAGTGGTGTCAAAAATACATCTGCACATCAGTCGATAAATCTGGAAACCTAGGGAGGGGATTACAAAACAAAACTGGATCTGTACATATCTATTAAAAAAAAGAAGTGTTGTTTAGGGCATGTCAATTTATTACCAAGTTGCTGAATGTGTTGTCAATGTATAAATCTTTAATGTTATTGATCACTAGACTTGACCACTTTAAAAAGGCACTGCCGACAAGTGAGGGAGGGAAGGCATGGTTAGCAGTGATGGGTTCAAGACTAGAAATAGTCTGTAGACAAAAACAGCGCTTGAACTGAACCCAAATCCTAAATGAAGTCTTATCAATTGGATTTTTCGTAAAAGCAGATGTACAAGAGTGAATGTGAGAGTGAACTAGAGCTCTTGGTGATACTGGTTTAGTTGCGTTTGCCTCCATAACCAGCCATAACAGAGGAAGATCAAATGCTTCATATTGCAGCCAATATTTAAGAATTCTAATGTTGGTGACCCAGTAGTGAAACCTAAAGTTTGGTAGTGCTAATCCTTCCAACGATTTGGGTCTGTGGGTCTTTTTATTCCAAATGAGGTCTAAAATCTGTATCTAATTTACAAAAGAAGGACTGATAGAGGAAAAAGTGCTATGCACTGAAACAGATGGGAAAATCGCAAAAGTACATTCATTTTAACAAAGTTCACAAGAGCCACTGTAGATTAATTAAATATGGACCAGCGATCAAAATCTCCCTGGATTCTGGACAACAATGGAGCAAAGTTGGCTGCATAAAGTCCTGCAGGCGTATGTGTGGCCTCCGCTTGGCGACCTTCTGAGATAGTGGCATAATATCTCCGTTTTGTACGCTATATGGTAGCATGGATGTTTTGGACGCGTCTGAGCAAGTTGGTGTAAGCTCCTTTCAATTTGTAACCGGATACATGTCCAAAAGCTTGGAGAGTACTTAAGACAGCTGGGACTGAGATGGAGATGTCTGACATATATAGAAGGTCATCTGCATAGAGAGAGACTTTCACTTGCACATTGTGTCTACATAGGCTCCGTGGCCAGAGCAAAAAGCAATGAGCTCAGGTGGCAGCCCTGCCACGTGGAAAGGTAGAGGTGAAAGTATTGGGATTGAATATTATTTGTTCTGACCGAGGCCTTGGGAGATGACTATAGGAACCTAATCCATGAGATAAATCTGTTACAAAAGCCCAATCTCTCCAGGGCATAAATACATAATTCCACTACACTCTGTCAAATGCCTTCTCAGCATCCATAGATATGACTGCTTCTTCAGTGTTAAGAGAAGGCACTTTGTACAATATATTGCAAAGAAGTCCAAGATTAGAAAAGGAGTGCCTATTCCGAATGAACCCCGTTTGATTCGCATTAATAATAGAAGGGAAAATAGAATCCAGATGTAAAGCCAGCAGTTTGGATAAAGTCCACATTTAACAGGCTATTATGACTTGAAATTGAAGCTTGGATGAGCGTTTGCGGGAGGCGGCCCAATTCAATTAATTCATTGTACCTGTCCAATAGAAAGAGGGCGAGATTATGCCAAAATCTTCTGAAAAATTCAAAAGGATAACCATCTTTTCCCAGGGATTTACCATTTTGTAGTGATAACGCTGCAACATTCAATTCCACAAAAGTAATTGGTCTCTCTAACATTACTGCAGGGACTGATCAACCGTGGAGATGTCCAATTTGGCAAAAAAGCTATCAAGCTCAGGAGTAGAACATTGAGCAGATGAGTAGAGGGACGCGTACAAATTCTTAAATACATGATTAATCTAAAGATCATCCGCAACTAATCGGATTGAATCTGCAAAATTTAATGGGATGCTGATATCTGGCCTAGTTGATGAGCTGATAAACTATTATCAGCTCTATTGCCATGTTCGTTGAACTGGGATCTTGAATGAAACAAATAGTAGTAATTGTGTATTTAGACGCCTGGATCAGGTTTTTAAAGAGTAAATCCATTGGAATTTGAGCATAGTCGGCGATAACAATTGCAACATATTTGCATAAAGGTATAGATGAGAGTAACTTGTTATCAACTAGAATGTAGTCAATGCAGGTGGAAGTGTGATGAATGTTGGAGAAGGAGTATGGACATTTGGAGAGATTTAAAAAATACCAGACATCTAAAAAAGAAAATTCTTCTGGATTACTGGATTAATTTAGAGGATTTTGATGGTGAGCAAGTTTTGGGTGTTGGGCGACCAACCTGGGGATCGAGCCGACAGTTAAAGTCTCCTCCTAGTATTAAATAGTACATTGACAAGTCAGGGAGGTTCAGAAAAAGATGTTTGAAAAAGGTGTCATTGTCAAAATTGGGAGCATAAACATTTCAAGAGCTCCTGGGGTGTTTCACATCTGGCCAGTGACAATTACAAATCAGAAATACCATTCCAATGTACTAAAGGAACATATTTATGTAGCAAGATAGCTACTCTCCTCCATTTGGCGGTCGCCAGCTAGCATGCTAGCATGCCTCCTCCATGGAATCTGGGGCAACTATTATTTGCCCGAGATGCCTTTGTTGGCTCATCGCACCTGTGGGTCTGGGTGACCCGTAGCGTCGCTGGGTAGAGAAGCCCAGACCTAACGTTGGGGTTGGAGTGCAACCTCTTCTTCACCCGTTTCCAAGCTACGGTCGGAGTAAAGTTGGAAGAGATCGAGGTGAAAGTCTGAAGAGATTGAGGTCCTGGCGCCCATGTAGGAGAGTGGGGAAGCTTCGCCAGCCCGGCGTAGAATCTGGTTACGAGTTTGGAATAAATACACCCGAACAACAAGTGGCCACGGAGGCCTGCCATCTTTCGGCCCGCTCCCAAAGTCCAAAAGGGGCCTGTCGTCGGGTTTAAGCAAATCCTGCAGGAGATGGGACGTAATCTCAGTGGGACGAGGGCCTTCAGAGCCCTCAGGAAGACCCACCACACAAATATCGTTAGCAGCGTGCGCCATGCTAGCAACCGCCCCTCGTTGTAGGACGAAAGTTTGCCATTGAGTGCTTCCAAAGCAGCTGCTATCTCTCCTCTCACCTTGCCCAAGACCACGGACCTCGTATGCCCAGCAGCAGAGAAGAATCAGCAACCGACTTACCGGGAGAGTCAAGTTCTAGCGAGGCCCATGGTCTGTGGCCTGGTTTAGCGAAGTCAGGCTTTCCTCTGTTCAACATGGCAGACCTTCAGGTAAGAGACAAACAAGTTGAGCAAAAAAGACGACCATAATAAACATGCCTGACTCCTTCACTGCTCAGCAGCGCTCCCGGAGTCTATGCCAGCTTTTTAGATCATTTGGTATGTTTATACCTAAAAAATCAGATTTTGATACTTGGCGCCCTCTTAGAAGTATGGTAACGTCTCTTATATTCATTAGCATGCTAATGTTTTATGCTAGCGTTTAATTATGTTTACACCTACAAATCATAGCCTTTGATACTTGGCGCCCTCTTAGAAGTATATTAACGTCCTGTATATTAGTATGCTAATTATTGAGCTAATTTTACATGTTTACACCTACAAATAGTGAATTTTGGTATTTCCTCTTATCTGGTCACGTGCTAGCATGTTAACGTTTTCAGTCTGCTTTTTAGCTCATTTTGTATGTTTATACCTAAAAAAATCATAGATTTTGATACTTTGCGCCCTTTTAGAAGTATGCTAACGATTTAGTTCATTTTGTATGTTCACACCTACAAAAAGTGAATTTTGGTATTTGTTCTTATCTGGTCACGTGCTAGCATGATTACGTTTGATGTCTGCGTTTTAGCAAAATTATTTCTGTAAAAAAATTAAAATGATGTTTTTTGATACTTGGCGCCATCTACTGCAGGTAGTATGCTAACGTCTATTATATGTTAATGTTAGCATGATAATGTTTTACGCAAAAAAATGTATTAATTTATTAAAAATCAGATTTTGATACTTTGCGCTAGGGCTGCAATTAACAACTAATTTGATAATCGATTAATCTGTCGATTATTACTTCGATTAATCGATTAATAATCGGATAAAAGAGACAAACTACATTTCTATCCTTTCCAGTATTTCATTGAAAAAAAACAGCATACTGGCACCATACTTATTTTGATTATTGTTTCTCAGCTGTTTGTAAATGTTGCAGTTTATAAATAAAGGTTTATAAAAATAAATAAATAAAAGTAGCCTCTGCGCATGCGCATAGCATAGATCCAACGAATCGATGACTAAATTAATCGCCAACTATTTTTATAATCGATTTAATCGATTAGTAATTGTAGCCCTACTTTGCGCCATCTTAGAAGTGTGCTAATGTCTCTTATATTAGCATGCTCATGTTTTATGTTAGCGTTTTAGCTAATTTTGTATGTTTACACCTACAAATACTACACTTCAATATTTCCTCTCACCTGGTCACGTGCTAGCATGCTAATTTTTTATGCTAGCTTTTTAGCTAATTTTGTATGTTTATACCTAAGAATAATATTTTAATGCTTGGCGCTGTCACGCCAAATTTCTTCCCCCTACAACCCCCCCCCCCCCCCATTTACTTCCGGGGTCATTTCCTCTCGCGTCATTTCCTCTTACTTACGTCATTTCCTTTTCTCCTGAAAATGGTGGTGTCACTGAATGACATTTGTCTTTATCTTTCCCAGGGGACTTATGTCAAACACCAGCAGGCTTCGAAAAATTCCAGGCGGAGTGTAGGGCCGCTGCTAGGAACTTCTGTCTTCGTGGTAACGTGCAAAAAATATTAATTAATATATAATACTGTTGAATGTCTGTACTTTAAATCAAACTGAATTTAACGAATGAATGTAGTTTTAATAAAGTTTGATAATGTTGATTGATAATGAAATAACTTATTGTACACTGTTATTCATTTCCGCATATGTCCACGAGTCAAATGTGCAGTCAGGAATATCCTCAAGTTAATTTGTCCGATTAATACAGACGTTTTGTTAACGCTATATTATAAAAAAATTAAAAAAAACAAGAATCCTTCCAGCGACGGGCAGTCAAAGCCGAAGTGCTATCGATCGCTGTCAATGACGTAAGAGGAAATGACCCCGGAAGTAAATGGGGGGGGGGGGGGGGTGTTGTAGGGGGAAGAAATTTGGCGTGACAGCGCTATCTTAGAAGTATGCTAACGTCTCTTTTATTAGCATGGTAATGTTTTAGCTAATTTTGTATGTTTACGCCTACAAATAGGGATTTTTTGCTATTCCTCTTATCTGGTCACTTGTTAGCATGCTAACGTTTCAAATTATACACATGATAATGTTTTATGCTAGCTTTTTAACTAATTGGTATGTTTATATCTGATGAAGTTTGCATTGTAATACTCGGCATCATCTTAGAAGAATGTCATCATGATAAAATTAGCATGCTAACATTTGATGCCAGCTTTTTAGTTAAATGTATATGTTTAAACCTAAAAATCATAGATATTTTCATACTTGGCGCCCTCTTTGAAGTGTGCTAACATCTCTTGTATTAGCATGTTAATGTTTTATGCTAGCTTTTTAGTTAATTGTATATATTCACCTAAAAAATCACAGATTTGGAAACTTGGCACCATCTGTTAGCAGGCCCATCAACATTTCCGCAGGAATTTTTTTTAGCATGCTTGTAGTTTGTAATCGTTATTATAAGGTATGGAAAGTATTAATAAAAAGTGAACTATGACACGGTCCTAAGTATTCAGAGCCTCTGCTCAGTATTGAGTATTTGCACCTTTTGAGCGAGTACAGCCACGAGTCTTCTTGGGAATGATGCAACAATTTTTTTCCTGGATTTGGGGATCCTTGCAGGTCCTCTCTAGTTCTGTCAGGTTGGATGGTGAACAGTCACTTTAAGGTCTCTCAAGAGATGCTCAATTGGGTTCAGGTCAGGGCTCTGGCCGGGCCAGTCAAGAATGGCCGCAGAGTTGGTCCGCAGCCACTCCTTTGTAATTCATGGTGTGTATACCAGTCAGTATGTATTGTGTGTGTATACCAGTCAGTATGTATTGTGTGTGTATACCAGTCAGTATGTATTGTGTGTCAGTATTTATTGTGTGTGTGAGTCAGTCAGTATGTATTGTGTGTGTCTATACCAGTCAGTATGTATTGTGTGTGTATACCAGTCAGTATGTATTGTGTGTGTGTATACCAGTCAGTATGTATTGTGTGTGTATACCAGTCAGTATGTATTGTGTGTGTGTATACCAGTCAGTATGTATTGTGTGTCAGTATTTATTGTGTGTGTGAGTCAGTCAGTATGTATTGTGTGTGTATGTCAGTCAGTATGTATTGCGTGTGTATGTCAGTCAGTATGTATTGTGTGTGTGTGTGTGAGTCAGTCAGTATGTATTGTGTGTGTATACCAGTCAGTGTGCGTGCATCCGTCCGTCCGTCCCTCCCTGTCTTGTGTGTCTGTCTGTACCTGTCTTATGTGTGTGTGTACCTGTCGTGTGTGTGTTGTGTATACCAGTCTGTGTACCTGTCTTGTGTGTGTTGTGTATACCAGT
>NC_084731.1:68724755-68762255 GCF_033978785.1 Entelurus aequoreus
CCATGCATGCCACTACCACTAACATGCTTCACTGATGAGGTGCTATGCTTTGGCTCTTGAGCAGTTCCTTGCCTTCTCCATACTCTTCTCTTTCCATCATTCTGCTACAAGTTGATCTTTGTCTCATCTGTCCATAAGATGTTGTTCCAGAACTGCACAAGCTCTTTTACATGTTTCTTGGCAAACTCTAATCTGGCCTTCCTGTTTTTGAGGCTCACCAATGGTTTACACCTTGTGATTAAACTTTTGTATTTCCTCTGGTGAAGTCTTCTCCTAAATGTTGATTTGGACACAGATACACCAACTGTACCCCCTGGAGAGTTTTCTTCCTCTGGCCAACTGTTGTGAAGGGCTTTTTCTTGACAAGGGAAGGTATTTGTCCGTCATCCACCACTTGTTTTCCATGGTCTTCCAGGTCTTTTGGTATTGCTGAGCTTAGCAGTGCGTTCTCTCTTTTTAAGAATGTACCAAACAGTTGATTTGGCCACACCTCATGTTTTTGCTGTCTCTCTGATGGCTTTGTTTTGATTTTTCAGCCTAATGATGGCTTGCTTCACTGATAGTGACAGCTCTTTGGACTTCATATTGAGAGATGACCTCCCCAGATTCCAAATTAATATACCACACTTGAAATGACATCTAGGCCTTTTATCTGCTCTTTGTAAATGAAATAAATGAAAAAAACAAGGGAATAACACACACCTGGCCATGGAACAGCTGAGTAGCCAATTGTCCAATTACTTTGGTCCCTTGAAAAGTGGAAGGCACATATTAAATGTGTTGTAATTCCTACACCGTTCACCTGACTTGGATGTAAATACCCTCAAATTAAAGCTCAAAGTCTGCAATTAAAGCACATCTTGATTGTTTCATTTCAAATCCATTGTGGTGTTGTACAGAGCTGGAATACTGAAAATTGTGTCAATGTCCAAATATTTATGGACCTAACCGTACATATATATATACACACATATATATATAAAATATATATTTACAAAAAATATATATATATATATCCTATACGTGTGTGTACATATATTAATATAAAGGATATATAGTTAATAATTAATATAATTGTATATTAAGAGTATGTGAAAGTTGGACTCCTACCTTGTTTACTTCAGTGACAACCTCTTTAAAGATTTGTAATCAGAAATATCAAGCAGATAAAATGTTCCAAACATGGATAAGTGTGGAGTATTTAAAATGTTTCCTATCATGCATTGCACTGGGTGTAATTTTGAATTATGTGTTGTGTTTGGACATTTTGTTTAACATCCACAAAGTTGAGTGAGCATGTGTGTTGACTGAGTTGCTTGCATTTCTTTTTTGAGCCATGACCGACTTGGACCGGGTCATATAAGTAAATGCTGTGCTGTTGGACATTTCGAAGCAACATTAATCATCCTTGACCTAATTTTCTCACGCTGCCCGAGTGATAGCATCGTTAGATATTTAACATCAACTTGAAAACCCCGGCGGGCCAGATTCCTCCTTCAACTCAACTGAAAACGCTGACGGGCCGCGGTTTGGACACCCCTGGTTTGTATAACAGCATGTTGGAACATTAACAAAAGCGGCGCGAGTCTCTCACCTCCGCCACGAAACAAAGCAGGAAGTTGAGCGCGGCCAAGGCCACGATCAGCATCTTGAAGTTGACATCTGAAAGGTGGTCAAGTCGCAGTGCCGCCATCAACGTCCGTGAAGGAGCCAACACCAAGTAGGCCATGGCGGCAAACAGGAGCAGCAGCAGACACAAGAAGATCACTGCGCACATGAACACAAACATTCGGTTTTCTCCACATATCAGACCAGATGCATGCATTACACCTATAATCCACCAGGGGGCAGTCCTTGCCTTAATAGAGGAATGTCCAGTCATTCTGCAAGAAACTTTACACATTCTTTCTTTCTTTCTTTAGTTTATTTCGAACATGAACACACTTACAGCATAATACATCACACAATTTCATATTATTTCACTTTACATCATGTCCGAAAAGGAGTAGGAAGAAGCAAAGCTTATTTAATGCTAGCACTTTCCCACTTCAGAGCGTTTAAATATATACATTCATTTACTGACTTTTTTTTATAGTAAAATGACATCGGTGAATGAGTAATACAACAGTTTTGTAATATATAATTAAGTCAGTCATTATTAACATACTGAGATGAAGAATATCTTATTTTCAATAAGGTTGAAAGTATTTTTCATAATTCTTCTTCTTTGTAAGCACTATTAATTTGAACAACCTCTTAAACTGGATCATATCAGTACAATGTTTAACTTCGTTACTTAATCCATTCCATAATTTAATTCCACATACTGATATGCTAAAGGTTCTAAGTGTTGTACGAGCATACAAATGTTTTAAATTAAAATTTCCTCTAAGGTTATATTTCTCCTCTTTAGTAGAGAATAATTGTTGTACATTCTTTGGTAGCAGGTTATAGTTTGCTTTGTACATCATTTCAGCTGTTTGCAATTTTACCAAATCATCAAACTTTAATATTTTTGACTCAATAAATAAAATGTTTGTATGTTCTCTATATCCAACATGAAATATTATTAGCGTTATGGTAAAGATGTATGAAACGTTATTATTTCCGTTAAGGTAAAGAGTTATGAAATATTATTAGCGTTATGGTAAAGATGTATGAAATATTATTACAGTTACGTGATATCACGAGGAAAATCCTATTTATGTATGAAATATTATTTACTGTTACGGTAAAGAAGTATGAAATATTAGTATTAGCGTTATGGTAAAGAGGTATATTATTAGCGTTATGGTAAAAATATAATATAACAATAAAAAAGTAAACAATGGTGGTCCCAGTGTTGATCCCTGGGGTACACCACAAGATATAATTAGCGCTGTAGGTTAGGTTCCTGTTGGTTAAGTAGCTTGTAGTTAAGATGTATGAAATATTTTGACCATTATGGTAAATGTATGATAAAAAATATTAGTGTCATAGATAATTTGTAATAAATAATATTATTAATGTTATGGTAAAGATGTATGAAATATTATTATTAGCATTAACGTAAAGATGTATGAAATAATAACAGTATTACGGTAAATACAGTCGTGGTCAAAAGTTTACATACACTTGTAAAGAACATAATGTCATGGCTGTCTTGACTTTCCAAAAATTTCTACAATTCTTATTTTTTTGTGATAGAGTGATTGGAGCACATACTTGTTGGTCACAAAAACATTCATGAAGTTTGGTTCTTTTATGAATTTATTATGGGTCTACTGAAAATGTGAGCAAATCTGCTGTGTCAAAAGTGTACATACAGCAATGTTAATATTTGCTTACATGTCCTTTGGCAAGTTTCACTGCAATAAGGTGCTTTTGGTAGCCATCCACAAGCTTCTGGCAAGCTTCTGCTTGAATTTTTGACCACTCTTCTTGACAAAATTGGTGCAGTTCAGCTAAATGTGTTGGTTTTCTGACATGGACTTGTTTCTTCAGCATTGTCCACACGTTTAAGTCAGGACTTTGGGAAGGCCATTCTAAAACATTAATTCTAGCCTGATTTAGCCATTCCTGTACCACTTTTGACGTGTGCTTGGGGTCATTGTCCTGTTGAAACACCCAACTGCGCCCAAGACCCAACCTCAGGGCTGATGATTTTAGGTTGTCCTGAAGAATTTGGAGGTAATCCTCCTTTTTCATTGTCCCATTTACTCTCTGTAATGCACCAGTCCCATTGGAAGCAAAACAGGCACAGAGCATAATACTACCACCACCATGCTTGACGGTAGGTCTGGTGTTCCTGGGATTAAAGGACTCACCTTTTCTCTTCCAAACATATAGCTGGGTATTGTGGCCAAACAGCTAATTTTTTGTTTCGTCTGACATCACATGGACAAAGATAAGACCTTCTGGAAGAAAGTTCTGTGGTCATGTAACCAAATATTAACATTTCTGTATGTATACTTTTGACACAGCAGATTTGCTCACATTTTCAGTAGACCCATAATAAATTCATAAAAGAACCAAACTTCATGAATGTATTTTGTGACCAACAAGTATGTGCTCCAATCACTCTATCACAAAAAAATAAAACTTAAAGAAATGATTGGAAACTCAAGACAGCCATGACATTATGTTCTTTACAAGTGTATGTAAACTTTTGACCACGACTGTATGTATTATATATTATTACTACAGTAATGGTGAAGACATGAAATATTATTGGCCTTATGGTAAAATTGCATGAAATATGATTATAATTAGTGTTATTGTAAAGCTATATGAAATATTATCATCATGGTAAAGATGTATGAAATATGATTATTAAAGTTATGGTAAATATTTATTAGATATTATTATTACAGTAATGGTGAAGACATATGAAATATTATTAGCCTTGTGGTAAAACTGCATGAAACATGATTATGATTAGCATTGTAGTAAAACTGTATGAAATATTACTGTTATGGTAAAGATGTATGAAATATGATTATTGAAGTTATGGTAAATTGGTAAATATGCATTAAATATTATTACAGTAGTGGTAAAGTTGTATGAAATATGATTAGCATGAAGAAGAATCTGTATTAAATGTGATGATGATTAGTGTTATGCTAAAACTGCATGAAATATGATAAGTGTGTGAAAATATGTTAACAGTTATGATAAGTGTATAAAATATGATTAGTTATGATTAAAGTGTATGAAATATTACCGTTGTGATAGAGAGGTTTCTTGTGAGGGAAGCCCTTGGTGAGCACCACGGCCATGAAGATGTACTGGAAGCCTGACACTGAGAAGACTGAGGTGTCGGCCATGTTGGGAAGATTTGCTGAGCCAAACACTGTAGAATTGACTGGAATATACCTGAGGGGAAACATCACACTATTATTATTTTTATGATTATTCCTCTAATAATGCACATTCACTTGACATACAAATAAACCTGAAGGGAAACATCACACTATTATTATTATTATTATGATAATGCACATTTACTTGACATAAAAATAAACCTGAGGGGAAACATCACACTATTATTATTATTTTTATGATTATTCCTCTAATAATGTATGTGGAGTTAAATTATACAATGGATTAAGCAAAGCAATCAAACAATGTACTAATATGATCCACTTTAAGAAAATCTTCAAACTTAAAGTGTATACAAAGTACAAAGTACATTCATTCATTCTCAAAATAATCTTACTCATCTCATCATATGAAATATAACTTACTTCACCAATTATTATTTATTTTTATTGTGATTACTTATGGAGTATATTGTGAATAAATTGAGAACAGGAAGTGAACAAAAGTTTTAGCAACTGTTATGTAAAAGAAAAGGGGTAGGATTAAATAAACTCTGCTTCTTCCTACTCCTTTTCGAACATGTTGAAAAAAGAAACTGGAAATTGTGATGTATCATGTTGTATGCTTGCATGTTCGAAATAAACTCAAACTCAACTCAACTCAACTATTCAGATTTACTTGACATAAAAATAAACTTGAGAGGAAACATCACACTATTATTATTATTATTATGATAATGCACATTTACTTGACATAAAAATAAACCTGAGGGGAAACATCACACTATTATTATTATTATTATTATGATAATGCACATTTACTTGACATAAAAATAAACCTGAGGGGAAACACCATACTATTATTATTATTATTATTATTATTATTATTATGATAATGCACATTTACTTGACATAAAAATAAACTGCGACCCGACCTCTGATAAGCGGAAGAAGATGGATGGATGGATGGACATTTACTTGACATAAAAATAAACCTGAGGGGAAACATCACACTATTATTATTATCTTTATGATAATGCACATTACTTGACATAAAAATAAACCTGAGGGGAAACATCACACTATTATTATTATTATTATTATTATGATAATACACATTTACTTGACATAAACATATCAATCCTATTAATGAGTTGTTAAATTAGCATCATGTCCATCTTTGATGGATTAGGAGTTTTAATCTGTCCAAGACCAAAAAGGATAAATTCCAATTCTGAACATTTCATTGACATTTTGATGACTGAGATTGTTGTAATCAATGTTGTTTGTTGCAAGAATTTACTCTAATGGCTTTCCTCCCACCACATTTACATGTGATTCATTCACAGCACCTGATAGAATCCACAAAGTGTTTACTTTCTCCACATGTTATGTTACAGCCTCATTCCAAAATGCAATATTCATTTTTCTCCTCAAAATTGTACACACAATACCCCATCATGACAATGTGAAAGTTTTTTGTTTTTTTTAATAAGTCCATCTACAAAGTATTGAGCAAAGGCTGTGAATATTTATATAAGTGTCATTTTTTATTTTTTTTAAATTTTGTAAACATTTTTGCTGAATTGGGAAAAAAAAGAAACATTTTGACAATGTCATTATGGGGTAATGTGTGTAGAATTTTGAGGACAAAAGTGAATTTATTAAATTTTTGCTGCAGCTATCAATTTTTTTAGGTCAGGTTTGTGACCCTGGTCACACGCTTGGGTCCTCAAAAATTTTAGAAGAAAAAACAAACTGCCATTGCTCAAAAAATAATAATGCATTAAATAAATGTTGTAACAAATTATTTATTTACTTAAGGCTCCAGTTAGTCCACATTAAATATTCCACATTAAAAATAATTTGGGGGAAAATATTGCATATTTTGTGTTTTTGCCATAAAAAACAGGGTTTTGACAAAAAGGGCATAAAACATCAAAAAAAGTTCAACTTTAAATCAACAGATGGATCTGAAGTTGATCTAGAGATAGGAGCGTTGAATAAAAAACATTTTTTTAAATTATTTTTTTATTGTTTTTTTCGTTTGATTTATGACCTTTTTGTCAGAGCCACCTTTTTTATAATACGGCAAACACTAAATATGCAAAATTTTCCCCAAAAAATATTTTTAAGTGAAATAATTAATGAGAACTAAAAATGTCAATAATTCAAAACAACATGGATTCATTATTATTTTTTTAAAGCATGACAGTTCAAGAAATTATTTGGGATGCGCTCATAAAAGTGAAAATGAGACTTTTTTAAAAAATTTTTACTTTCAACACTTAAGTCTCTAGTTTAACTTCAGATCTATCCCTCGATTAAACGTTTTTATTATTTTTTCTTGTTTGATTCATGCCCTTTTTGTCAAAGAAAACTTTTTTCTTATACGGCAAACAAAAAATATGCAAAATTTCCCTCAAAAAATATTTCAAAGTGTAATATTTTATGTGAAGTAAAGAAGTCAATAATTCATAACATTGATTTTAATTCATTATTATTGTTTTAACTGACAGTTTAAGAAAAACAATCAGACAACATTTTTTGAGATGCACTCATGAAAGTGTTAGAAATATAAAAAATACAACTTTTTATTTTCTTTTTTTTTATACAAATATAAAAAATAAGACTTTTTCTTTTCTTTTTTTACTTTCAACGCTTAAGTCTCTAGTTTAACTTCAGATCTATCCCTCGATTATAATATATAATATAATTTTTTCTTGTTTGATTCATGCCCTTTTTGTTAAAGAAAACTTTTTCTTATATGGCAAACAAAAAATATGCAAAATTTCCCTCAAAAAATATTTTAAAGTGTAATATTTTATGTGAAGTAAATATGTAAATAATTCATAACATTGATTTTAATTCATTATTATTGTAATTGGAGCCTTAAATACACTATATTGCCAAAAGTATTTGGCCACCTGCCTTGACTCACATATGAACTTGAAGTGCCATCCCATTCCTAACCCATAGGGTTCAATATGATGTGGGTCCACCTTTTGCAGCTATTACAGCTTCAACTCTTCTGGGAAGGCTGTCCACAAGGTTGCAGAGTGTGTTAATAGGAATTTTCCACCATTCTTCCAAAAGCGCATTGGTGAGGTCACACACTGATGTTGGTCGAGAAGGCCTGGCTCTCAGTCTCCGTTCTAATTCATCCCAAAGGGGTTCTATCGGGTTCAGGCCAGGACTCTGTGCAGGCCAGTCAAGCTCATCCACATAAGACTCTGTCATCCATGTCTTTATGGACCTTGCTTTGTGCACTGGTGCACAGTCATGTTGGAAGAGGAAGGGGCCCGCTCCAAACTGTTCCCACAAAGTTGGGAGCATGGACTTGTCCAAAATGTTTTGGTATTCTGGAGCATTCAAAGTTCCTTTCACTGTAACTAAGGGGCCAAGCCCAACTCCTGAAAAACAACCCCACACCATAATTCCTCCTCCACCAAATTTCACACGAAATGTAACGTTCTCCTGGCAACCTCCAAACCCAGACTCGTCCATCAGATTGCCAGATGGAAAAGCGTGATTCATCACTCCAGAGAAGGCGTCTCCACTGCTCTAGAGTCCAGTGGCGACGTGCTTTACACCACTGCATCCCCCGCTTTGCATTGGACTTGGTGATGTATGGCTTAGAATTAGATGCAGCTGCTCGGCCATGGAAACCCATTCCATGAAGCTCTCTGCGTACTGTACGTGGGCTAATTGGAAGGTCACATGAAGTTTGGAGCTCTGTAGCAACTGACTGTGCAGAAAGTCTTTGCACTATGCGCTTCAGCATCCGCTGACCCGTCTGTCAGTTTACATGGCCTACCACTTCGTGGCTGAGTTGCTGTTGTTCCCAAACTCTTACATTTTCTTCTAATAAAGCCGACAGTTGACTTTGGAATATTTAGATGTGAGGAAATATCATGACTGGATTTATTGCACAGGTGGCATCCTATGACAGTTCCACGCTGGAAATCACTGAGAGCGGCCCATTCTTTCACAAATGTTTGTAGAAACAGTCTCCATGCCTAAGTGCTTGATTTTATACACTGTGGCCGGGCCAAGTGATTAGGGCAACTGATTCTCATCATTTGGATGGGTGGCCTAATACTTTTGACAATATAGTATATGTCAATAATTCATAACAACATTGATTTTGATTCATGATTATTTTTTGAGCAATGTCAGTTTTTAAAGTAAAAAAAACCAGCAAGCATGGCAGCTTTGTGTAATTAGTCACACTGCAACTTTTTCTTGTTAAATTTCACCTGTTTGCTCTTTTATTTCACTTTGTTTTGTTTTTTTTATAGTATTTGATGTGAAGTAAATATGTAAATATTTCATAACAACATTGATTTTAATTAATTATTATTGTTTTTAACAATGACACTTCAAGAAAACAAAATCCCACAAAATTTATTTGGGATGCACTCATAAAAGTGTTAGAAATATACAAAATAAGTCTTTTGTTTTCTTTTTCTACTTTCAACGCTTAAGTCTCTAGTTTAACTTCAGAGGTATCCCTCGATTAAAAGTTTGTATTATTTTATTCTTATTATATTTGAGATATAGTATATATTTGACTTATTTTTGACCATTTTTATGGATTTTTGTTCAGATTTCTCCTCCCTGAGTCGGGACGCCCTGGTCCTTCACAGACTTTGCACTGACCAGTCCTGAGAGACGGTGAGGAAGAGCGCCGCCAGCTGGCCCAGGATCACTAGGGAGAAGTGGACCAGTAGGCTGCCGAAGACAGGGAGGGTCAGCAGGTTGGCAGGCGGCCTGCGGGGTGGAGCTCCTCGCTGGGGCCCTCCTCTACCCATCACCACGGCCAGCAGGGTCACCAGGACCAGGTCGGTGAACAGGAACTGCAGGTCGGCCATGTTGGTGCCCACGGTGTAGAGGACCAGCACTGAGGTGAACTGGATGATGCTGTAGGCGGCCATGTATCGGAAGAGGCTGAAGGAGGTGACCAGCGAGCATCGGCCTTCCCTGCAGGGGCCAGGACAAGTTGTCTTACGGTCCCTCCTCCCACTATACATCACACTCTTGCCTGATGAGCAGCGGCACGCAGCCGACGTTCCCCGTCTTGGAGGTGAACGGCGACGCGATGGAGCCTCAGCTTCAGACAGAGACACCCGATGTCGGCCGCTCTCAGGGCGCCGCAGTCGTTGGCGCCGTCGCCGCACATGCCCACCCGGTAGCTGTGGCAGACACAGAGAAATGGGGATGTGGTGGCAGTGCCGATACAAAAAGTCCACAAAAAACTAAGGTGAAGACATCACAGAAATTTTAAAACATCACAAAAGCACAAGGCTGATGCGACCAGCGGCACCATTTCTACATACAACTACAAAAGTAAAGCACCGGAAAACCCCAAAAAATGAGCAATAAATACCGCAAATTACGGACAACCGCTGCTTTTTTCCTACACTTTGAACCATGTGGCTTATAAAACAGTGCGGCTAATTTATAGATTTTTCTTCGATGACCGCCAGAGTACAAATAGTTTAAAAAAAAAAGCAAATACACTGAAAAGGTGTGTCATTGTTTGTGCTATGGCGCCATCTTTCAGGACGAGTTCGCCCACTGCTGGTTTTCATGCATATTTGTACGTGCTATCTAATGTAATCAAGCTAGCGTCGTTAGCACTAGCTAATATGCTAACATGTTTACGAGTGTCTGTGTTAGTATTATTAGCTTACAATAGCATTCTTTTTGTATTGTCTCAGTTTTGTAAATTTGAAACCGTAAGCCTTTTGGGATGATGGGCCGTCAGAAAGTTGTTTTGTAATGTGTTAGCAGTAGCTAATATGCTAACATGTTATGAGTGTCTGTGTTAGTAACTTACAATGGCATTACTTCTGTATTGTTTCAGTTCCGTAAATTCACCAAAACGTCACTGAGGAGTTATTGAGTCTGTTTAGCTGATTGGAGAGCTAGCTTGCGCAGCTAGTGGGTCCATGACGAGGACTTCTGTTTTGTTTAATCAGCCGTTTTACTGCCGTGTTACAGACACTGTTTGGAAACAATTAAGGTACGTAAAAACATATGTACAGATTATTTCTATGAATAACGCTACAATATTTTAATATTTGGTCATTATGGTGGTACTTGGAGAGCCAAATGTTTTCTGAGGTGGTACTTGGTGAAAAAAGTTTGACAACCACTGCTGTAGTTTTTAGCGCTTCCATGGTGAGTCTACTGACAGATATACGTTTGAACCACACGCTACTTTATATTAAAAAGGCAAGATTGTTTTATAGATATCTCTGTAATATTCAAGCTCGTTTTGGCAATACTGATCCGATACTTTGTGCAAATATACCTAATGTGCCTGCTGAATTTGAAAAAGTTGTGTGTTTTCAAATAGCATATCTATCTTAAAAAAACAACAGTAAAAATATAAGAAAAAAGAGAAAATAATCTGAATGTAATATTTTTTTTATAAACTTAGCCCCCTTTACTTCATGTTTTGTCTTTACTAGACATGTTTTTTGCAAAAAATGTTTTAATAAAAACATTTAAAGACTGATCTAAACTATTGAAAACTCTCAAAATAAAAATAAAACACTTAAAATATAAACAAAGTTTAGTTAGTTGATTATAAAAATTGAACAGTACTAACTTATGAAGTAATTAATGTGAAAAATTACAACAACCATTAAAAACACTGTTGAATGTGCAACTGAACATTAATATTTTCATACAGGCAAAATGTTTGACTACTAAGTTATGCAGTTACACAATCATATTAATATTATTATTATTATTATATTCTTATATGGGAAAAAACAATAGTAAAAATTTAAGAAGAAGAAAAAAAGGGTTTGTAATGAGAAAAAGCTGAAATGTTTGAACTATTAATAATAAACAATCACCAATAATAAAGCTGACAATGTACATGGCCCCTGCATACTTAAGATTTTTCAGTTGGTGGAAAGAGTTTGGACACCTCTGAACTATAAAGTATCAATATTTTGATTTGAGGATCAATATTAGAATATTAGGGAATGCAATCTCCTTTTTAAACTTGTGACGTTTTGCGGGCCTATTTGAAGTCATAAGGCCCGTGGGCCGTAGTTTGGACACCCTTGCCTTAAAACATTGTTAATACAACTTTAAGTTGACGTCAGTGTTCTTTTTTTTATATATTTGTGCACCTAAACTCACTTCAGCTTCTGCAGTTCTTTCACCAGCCGTGTTTTCTGGTCAGGTGCCATGCGTGCAAAGACTGTGGCTCGCATCAAAACCTGCAATGAGGTAATAGCGGCGCTTGTGTGAGGATCGGGGGAGAGAGTTCTGGTGCAGTGAACCGTGGTCGTCACCTTGGCCAGGTGTTCGGGGAAGTGGTCGCTGAGGATGTCGAAGGAAGTGCCGCCGAGAGCCAAGTGGTAGACCACGTCTCCTTGGTAGGCGCCCTGAGAGGTGAAGGGCATGGCATATAGATCAAGTTGGTAGTGAATTTAAGGAAAATAAAATGACACTTGTCTCGAGGAGGACAAACTAGCTACTGTAAACTCCCGACATGACACTTGTCTCGAGGAGGACAAACTAGCTACTGTAAACTCCCGACAATAAGCCGCTACTTTTTTCCAACATTTTGAACCCTGCGGCTTATAAAACGGCACGGCTAATTTGTGGATTTATTTTCGCTTCTTGCCATGTTTTGTGTTCAATAGTTTTCATTAAACCCTCCCAAGCTCGGACTGAAAAGGTGTTTTACTGTTTGTGCTATGGCGCCATCCTGTTTTGCCTTAAACCGAAAGTAAAACCGTCCACAGCGTTTCTACTCGTATGGATTCTTCATTCATCACTCCAAGCGACGTTTGTAAGTTTTACAATACAACTAAAACAATTCTTACTTACTAAACCGTCCAATGTGTGATGTCTGTAGGAGTGTTTATATGCACATTTGTTTGTGCTATCGTAATGTAATCAAGCTAGCGTCGTTAGCATTAGCTAACATGCTAACACCTTTACAAGTGTCTGTGTTAGTATTATTAACTTACAATAGCAATCTTTGTGTATTGTTTCAGTTCACTGTGGAGTTATTGAGTCTGTTTAGCTGATTGGAGAGCAGCCAGTGGGTCCATGACGATGACTTCTGTTTTGTTTGATCAGCCATTTCACTGCCATGTTACAGACACCGCTTGGAAACAATTGAGGTATGTAAATAAACATTTATGTGTAAATAACTCATTTCACAAGGTATATATATATATCTGCGGCTTATAGTCCAGTGCGGCAAAAATAGGGAAAATATTTTTTCCTTCTAAAATTTAGTGGGTGTGGCTTATATACCGGTGTGCTCTATAGTCCGGAAAATATGGTAAATAACATAACAATACTACTACTATTAATAATAATAATAATAATAATAATAATAATAATAATAATAATAGAGTCTTCCTCGATTATCCGCGTGTAAGTGAATTTATGCAAAGTAGGGACACTATTTTATGATTTTTAAGAATATTATTATATTGTTATTAAATAATTTTTAAGTCCTCCACACAGTTTTCACCCACTTATTAACACTTCACGTACTCATTTTAACATGAAACTTAAATATGATGTAAGGTGACACGCTACTTTGGAGCAACAAGTTCAAAGCAGGAAGTAACTTTTTACGAATGAGAGCATGAAATAAAATCAGTCCCTTGGGCACAAAACTGAAAATAATACAGCTCTCCAAAAAGTGCACTTCTGCTGCTATTTGACATAACTGTTTGTTATGATGCTTTGACATTTTTGCACTTTATTTCTTTATTGAAAGAAAATTCTATAAAGAGAAAAGTTGTTTGAAAATGTGGTTACAATGCTAAAAAATGAAAAGTTAAAGCTAAAAAAAAGAAATGCACTTTATTGAGTTAACATTATTTCTTTATAGGGGGAAACATGTGATGTTATGAGCCAGGGAATATAACAACTACACCTACCCAGCATGCAACGGGAGTGACGAGCATGCGCGGTAGCCCCGAAAAGTGTTGTTGCAGTCGCCACCCGGCAGCTAAGAATGAGGTTATGAGCACGCTGTGAAAGTAAACGTCAAGAACTCAGCCAACACGCCTCGTCTGCATTATTTATAATTAGACAGACAACACATATACAGTGTGATTTTGTTTTGTTTACAAGGAAAGAAAAACAAAAGTTAAAAAAGGGAGTCGTCATATATGTTGTATATATATGTATGTGCTGCGGTTGCTTTAAGAACGTTGCAACAGCTGCCGTAAAGGAGGTGCGTTGCTAGCCTAGTTGCTATGTTTCCGGTTGGTCGTAAAAGTGTTCGTCATGTGTTTGTACCCTGCTCAAATCTCTCAGTAAAGTTATTCATTGGATTATACCTTTTGTTTTGAACTTTATTACACCTTGGAGCGCTTTTTCCGGTCCATTTTTTTCCTGCTTTCGCTATCTGCGCCTCATTTCTTGTGATGTCCCACGGGGCATTTCTGGTCGGGGATCGTTTCGTTCACAGGGATTCGAATAAAGAACCAACTCTTTTTCTTTACTATAGTGGTCTCGATAAAGGGTACCGGTTCTCAAAAAGGGATTCGAGTCCGAAGACTCGGTTCTTTTCTAATCGAACAACCGGGAAAACCGGATTCGAGTATTATCCCTAATTGTAGCTGAGCTAGTCTCCAGCGCCCCCCGCGACCCCGAAGGGAATAAGCGGTAAAAAATGGATGGATGGATTATATAGAACAAATGTTTGAAAATATCCCCCATTTAACCAAAAAGTAGGTCTAATAAAATCAAATAAACATGTGCATGCGGACATGGCTAATGATAATGCTAGTGTAGATCCGTATGTATGTTTTTGGATTCATACTTGATTATGTGTGTGCTGGTTCAGTAAATTTCAAGACAAAGTGTTAGTTGACTGACCTGGGTTGGGACCACGGAACCCTCCCCGTCCTCCAGGTGGAACCTCAGTGTGGGCGTGGCCTGACTTGTGAGGGCACTGGCTTGGACAAACACCACCCCCTCGTCGGGCCGCACCATGCCGCAGTTTTTCGCCACGTTGACTGCAGTTAGAATGTTGTCGCCTGCGTGAAGGGCGACATCGCTTTTATTTAGCGCCTGTGACTTGGCGTGCACATTTGGCGTCGGGGTCGTCACTCACCTGTGACCATGACGGTGCGAAGCGTCGCCGTCCTCAGCGTGTTGATGACCTGGGAGCTTTCTGGCTTCACCAGGTTTTTCATCATGAGCAGACCCAAAAAGACCATTTCTTTTTCCACCTCGCCTCTGTGGTTAAAATTCAATGAGCTGCTCCTAAAAGTACCGAGTTATTGTGCAATACTAACAATATTCTAATAATACCAGTATTGTGCCGCTAATCACTAGCTGGCCACTAGCGGGCTAATCGCTGGACCGCAACTAGTATCCTAACCAGTAGCTGACAACTGGCGCGTCTATCGTTTAGCTGGTGACTACAATAGAATAGAATAAAGTTTTATTGTCATTATTACAGTGAACAGGTTCAAAGAACAATGAAATTGGAGCAGATCCCCCTAAGGTGCATACACAATAATATAGTAATATAAATAAAATAAATAAAAAAGAAGATATCTATCTATCTATCTATCTATATATATATCCACACACATGCATGTATCCATACATATGCATATATATATACATATACACATACACACATACATACACATATATACACATATATACAGTACATATACACATATATATATGTATACATACATACATATATATATATATATATATACATACATATATATATATATACATACATACATACATATACATATATACAGTATACATATATACATACATACATACATATATATATATATACACATACATATATATATATATATACATACAGTGGGGCAAAAAAGTATTTAGTCAGCCACCCATTGATTGTCAATGGGTGGCTGACTAAATACTTTTTTGCCCCACTGTATATATACATACATACAAACATATATGTATACATACATATATATATATATATGTGTGTATACATACATACATATATATGTATACATACATACATATATATGTATACATACATATATGTATATACCAGGGGTCGGCAACCCGCGGCTCCGGAGCCGCATGCGGCTCCTTGACCACTCTGATGCGGCTCAGCTACATACATTTCGACCCCCCGATTTTCCCAGGAGACTTATGGATCTCAGTGTCTCTCATAGATTACTCCCAGGGAAAAAACAATCCTATTTACACTCTAATTACTAAATAAAGGGCGTGCTCTAATTGCACTGCAGTAATTGTCGTCTATAGCAGTCTATACAGTCCCGCCACATGTTGCATGTTGTTATTAGTTACTCACAGGAGACAGCAAAGCATACTTACTCATCAGCCACACAGCTTACACTGACGGTAGCCGTATCAAACAACTTTAACATTGTTACGTTACAAATATGCGCCACACTGTGAACCCACACCAAAAAAGAATGAAAAACACATTTCTGGAGAACATCCCACCGTAACACAACATAAACACAACACAACCATTACCCAGAATCCCATGCAGTCCTAACTCTTCCGGTCTACATTATACACCCCCGCTACCACCAAATCCCCCCACACATCAACCCCCCCCCCCCCCCCCCTCTCCGTGCGTTGGTTGAGCGGAAGAGTTAGGGCTGCATGGGATTCTGGGTATTGGTACCGTCAGTGTAAGATGTGTGGCTGCTGAGGTAGTACGCCTTGCTGTCACTTACATGAGCAAGCTGAAACTGCATTCTACATGTGGTCGAGCAGGTACACTGTTAGGGCAGATTGTAGAGGATGCCAAATGCAGTGTCATCACGCTCTGATATTCTGGAGTCTCCCGGGAAAAATGAGAGGGTTGGCAAGTATGACGCTATCAAGCGCCATTCATTCAAAACTCGCGGGCTGCACTAACATCAAATTTCTACATTAAAGTGCGTGTGTCGGAGACCCCTGGTTAACATAGCACAAGGCATTTAAGCTTTGTATGCGGTGTTTTTCATTTTAAAAAAAATTTTGTGGCTCCCATTACTTTCTTTAATTTGTGAAACTTGCCAAAATGGCTCTTTGAGTGGTAAAGGTTGCCGACCCCTGGTATATACATATATATACAGTATACATATATAAACACATATATATTATGTTTTGTCTTTCATTACGTTTTACTTCTGTTACTCTATGTAAAAAAATAAATATATATATACATTATATATATATAAATAATATATATAATTTCCACATTGTGGGATAAATAAAAGCATTTCCTATCTTATAGACACACACATATGTATATATACACACATACACACACTATTTACATATACATATATATATACACACACACACAAATGTATATAAAACATACACACACATATATATATACATTGTTATATATGATATATAATATATACATACATTATATATGATATATATTTATACATGTAGATATATTCAAATATGTTCACACATTAATACATACATACATATACACAAATGTAGTGTATATAATACATATACACGCACATATTGTTATATTTAAATGATATATATTATATATACAGTATATTAAAATATTTATTTGTATATTTATGCGCACACACACATATATACATACATATAAGCGCGCACACACACACACACACACACACACACACACACACACACACACACACACACACACACACACACACACACGCACGCACGCACGCACGCACGCACACACACACACACGCACGCACGCACGTCCTACCGTTCAATAGTGCTGAGATCAGCACGGTGGTCCACTGGTTTGTAGGCCAGAGCAAGAACTCTGAGGCCTTCGCTGGAAAAGATGCGTAGTTTGCTTGAGAAGTCTGGTGGCACTGTCAACATAAAGCAGTTTATTTCCTATGAAAAAAGCATCCAGTTTGTAAAAAGGTGCACATATGACCCCAGAGTAGAGTTGGACACGTTTCCCTTCAATCCTCATTCTGACCTGTGTCTTGTCGGCAAAGGCCGGCCACCATCTCAGGGGAGCCCTTCATGAAAGCCAGAGCTGAGCGCCCCCCGGAGGCCACCGTCACCACACTCATCCTGCGCAGGGCCGAGGAGAAGGTGAACCTCCGCACTATTGCCAGGGCCTGGCTTGCAGACTGTCGGGAGAAAACCAAGATGTGACCACGGGGAACCGCCGGCTGAAACGACCGATGACGACGCTCACACTTTCGGGAAAAGGGAACGGCCTTAAAGGAGGTCTCAGCACCGCTAAAACTCTGTGGCCTGCGAACTCGGCATCCAGCGCCTCAGCGCCCTCTCCAGGCTCCTGGAGGGACTGCAACAGGAGCACAACAATGTGGTTCTGCAGCTCCAAACATGTCAATAAAGTGCATTTCATATCAAAACTGGGAGAAAGCGGGAATTCAACCGGGAACTCTGATTACTAAACAACATTTACCGTAAAAATAAGCCGCTACTTTTTATGCTATGAACCCTGCGGCTTATAAATCGGTGCGGCTAATTTATGGATTTTTCTTTGCCGACTGTCACAATACAAATAACAAGCAAAGACACTGAAAAGGTGCGTTATTTTTTCTGTTATAGCGCCATCTTTTGGACGAGGAACCGGAAGTACAAGTCCTGTTCTGTCTTCTAATCAGCCATAGTTTCTACTCGTAATGATTTTTCATTCATCGCTCCAAGCAACATTTGCAAGTCTTACAATGTAACTAAAACAATTCTTACTTACTAAAGCGTCCCATATGTGATGTTTGTAGGAGTAATGTAATCACGCTAGCGTCGTTAGCATTAGCTGATATGCTAACAGGTTTACGAGTGTCTGTGTTAGTATTATTAATGGCATTCTTTTTGTATTGTTTCAGTTTCACAAATTTCTCAGTAAATTGACCAAAACGTCAGCGTGAAATTATTGAGTCTGTTTAGCTAATTGGAGAGCTAGCTTGCGCAGCTAGTGGGTCCACGACGATGACTTGTGTTTTGTTTGATCAGCCATTTTACTGCCGTGTTACAGACACCGTTTGCAAACAATTAATGTATGTAACATTTACAAAATATTTCATTTCACAACGTATACATCAGCGGCTTATAGTGGATTTTTTATATGTGGAATTTGTTTACAATCTTTTTGTAAGACAAGAACGTTGCGCTCTATAGTCGGTAAAATACGATGTTGATGGGTTCCGGTGACCATGGATGAGATGCTGGCTGTCCAGAGTTGGGACCCGGGGTGGACCGCTCGCCTGTGCATCGGTTGGGGACGTCTCTGCGCTACTGACCTGTCTCAGCTCGGGATGGTCTCCTGCTGGCCCCACTATGGACTGGACTCTCACTGTTATGTGGATCCACTAGGGACTGTACTTAGAGGGGGGGTTACCCACATATGCGGTCCTCTCCAAGGTTTCTCATAGTCATTCACATCGACGTCCCTTGTGTGGGCTCTGTGCCGAGGATGTCGTTGTGGCTTGTGCAGCCCTTTGAGACTTTTGTGATTTAGGGCTATATAAATAAACATTGATTGATTGATTGATGGAGGCTTTTGGAGGTTTTAGACCGTTTTACAGGCGGAATACAGCGAATCCTATTGCCTCATTTTTAGCTGACTTTTGCTAGCGTTTACGATTTAGAATTCATTAAAAAAAACATGTGTTCTTGTCTTACAAAAAGATTGTAAATGATAGACGAAATTCGAAAAAAAAGTGCAGTTCTACGCTTTATTTTAAGATGTGTAGCAAAGCCCTCCCCCCCACAAAGCTGTCCTCTGTGGGCGTAAACAGGTAGCAGGCTCATCTAGCTGTCAGATGTCATTTCACGGTTAACAAGACCAAAATGATCAAGGTTATTTTTATTCACTATTATGTGCTCAAAAAGTACTTATACTCACATTGAAGTATTTTGACTAAGTTATATTCACTAAAATAAATAGACATACAGTTAGAAAAGCCACAACCGTATTTCCCGAACTATAGAGCGCACATTTACCCCCCATATTTAAAGTTAAAGTTAAAAGTTAAAGTACCAATGATTGTCACATACACACTAGGTGTGGTGAAATTTGTCCTGTGCATTTGACCCATCCCCTTGTTCACCCCCTGGGAGGTGAGGGGAGCAGTGGGGAGCAGTGGGCAGCAGCGGTGCCGCGCCCGGGAATCATTTTGATGATTTAACCCCCAATTCCAACCCTTGATGCTGAGTGCCAAGCAGAGAGGTAATGGGTCCCACCGGACTATAAGCCGCACATACTGTATATACACTCGAAAACGTGTTAGCATATTGTCCAATGCTAACGACGCTAGCTTCATTACATTACTATAGCGCGTACAAATTTGCATGGAAACACTTCTACGGACATCACACATGGGACGCTTGAGTAAGTAAGATTTGTTTTAGTTATATTGTAAAACTTACAAACGTTGCTTGGAGCGATGAATGAATAATCCATACGAGTAGTAACGCTATGGACGGCTAGAAAACTGAACAGCACTCCGGTTAAAAAAACGAAAAAAAGTACTACCGATAAATGGAGACACTGCAGCACCTGCAGTGAGCGAATTTGTCCAGAAGATGGCGCCATAGCACAAACAAGAACACCCTCCCAGTGTTTTTGCCTGTTTATTTTTTGTGAAATGATTTATTTTATTGTTGTCAGCGAAGAAAAATCCATAAATTAACCGCAGGGTTCGAAGTGTAGGGAAAAAATGTAGCAGTTCATAGTCCTGAATTTACCGTACTTTGCACGTTTTAAGCTTCACTGGCGTTTTAGTTCTATTATTTAATCTGTTTTAATAGCTAAGCTTTTATCCTTTATAATATCTTATTTAAGATTTGTTTCAATGAAAAGTGCGTCTCAAATCAAATCTATTATTATTAGTTATTATTTCTGGCAGCGTAAAAACACCTGATATTTCTCTGAGTATAGAAGGGTCACTCTGTTCTAAGGGAGCACACAGTAACGCGTTTATTTAGGTTTAAATTGGGGTATGTCCTTTCTTAATGGGAAATGATGTTAATGTCTCTTGTTTTCATGTTAGCATTTAAGCCAGCGAGTTGATTAAAGTGCAGTTACCAATCATGTTTTTTGTCCATCATTTCAATTCAAAACGCTACAGGTGGCGTGTAGGCAGTGTTGGGCTCCTACCCAGCCGGTGGACTTGAGCATTTTCAGCTCCAGGGGGTCCCCAAGGGGCTGCCCCTGCAGCAGGGTCACAGTGTGGCAGCAGGCCAATGCCGAGAGCATGTGCCCCGGCGAGAGAAGTCTGGGGTCCGAGACCACCTGCGAGAACCCGGCAGGTCCGCTCTCCGTCACTCCCCACACGTCCAGCCCCTCCTCTGTCAGAGTTCCTGTCTGGACAGCACACAGGGGGCTTAGAGACGAGGTCACTCAACTGCAGAAAGTACAAGGACCAATTAACTAACGAGGGCTGCAACCATTCGTGGGTTAGAAAGAAAGCATTGTCTGGGATTTTGTTGCTTCGATGGTTCGTTTTAATGACTGCTTTAGTGCGCCTATTGGTGATGCAGCTAGCGCTGCCGGTGATGTGGCCCAGTGTGTGTGTGTGGGAAGGGGGGCGGGGCTCGTGGTGTGCGGCGAGAGATAAGCTAGAACAAAGTGGAAAGAGAGCAAAGAGCTGAGAGAAGATGAGTTTTAGGATCGTTTAAAACAGGTTTTCTTAACCTTTTTTGACCTTGGGGCCCAACCTTTTGACTACAGAGGGGCCCGGGGCCCACTCAAATATTAACACCGAATTAGTAATATTACTCTTGATGTAGATAGATAGTACTTTATTGATTCCTTCAGGAGAGGTCCCTCAGGAATGTTAATGGTAGTCAATATTTATATCTAACCCACTTACATTGAACAGGATAAACCTTGTCAAATGATATTAAACATGTGTTAATCATAAAGATTATTATTAAGCCTTAGGTTAGGCTGATTATAAAAATAAGTACCAAATACATTGCAAAAGAAGATATTCAAAAACACTGAGAAAAAAAATACATACAATTACAAAGTGCTAAAAAAAATACATTATAACAAAATTAATAATAATATATATGTTTTATAAATAAACATCATATAGACCAGGGGTCCCCAAACTACGGCCCGCGGGCCGGATCCGGCCCGCAGGCGTCCAAAATCAGGCCCGTGGGAAGTCCCAAGTATAAAAAAAAATACAAAAATTAAAATTAAAAATTAAAAATTAAAAAAATTAATATTTCTGTCTTTTCTTATCCACTTTGTACCGCTTGCTACTCACGGTGTCTCCTAGCCGCTCAGGCAAATCATATTGTCTAAAAATGCATTTTCTCATCGATAACGTGCGTGCGGAAAGTGCGCTATATATATAATATATAATATATAGTATATAATATATATATATACACAGCCCGGCCCCCGGCCAAATTGTTTTAACCCAATGCGGCCCCCGAATCAAAAAGTTTGGGGACCCCTGATATAGACTAAAAACTGATGAAAATTGACTGTATAACTATTCAAATGTGTTATGAGTATTACAATTTACAAACTATGTTGTGCTTAAATAGATACATTCTAACAAAAATAATCATAATATATGTTTCTGAAATAAAAGCGCAAATGAAAATACAGCTTTACCACTTGATTCATAATTTTTGCACTTAAAACGGGTCCTATTATGATTTTTCTTCTACATTTAAATGCCTTCCTTGTGGTCTACATCAGTGGTTATACGCCCAACTTCTCCACTACAAAGGGGCCCGGGGCACACTCAAATATTTACACCAAATGAGTAATCTTACTCTTGATGTTAATGGCATTCAATAAATATATCTAACCTACTTACAGTTGAATAAGATAAACCTTGTCCAATGATATGAACGCATGTGATCATCACAAAGATTGTTATTATGGGTTATACTTGTATAGCGCTTTTCTACATTCAAGGTACTCAAAGCGCTTTGACACTATTTCCACATTCACCCATTCACACACATATTCACACACTGATGGCGGGAGCTGCCATGCAAGGCCCTAACCACGACCCATCAGGAGCAAGGGTGGAGTGTCATGCTCAAGGACATGACGAGGTTAGTAGAAGGCGGGGATTGAACCAGGAACCCTCAGGTTGCTGGCACGGCCACTCTCCCAACCGCGCCACGCCGTCCCCAATTATTATTAAGGTTTAGGTCAGACTGATTACAAAAATAATATCACTCATCAAATATACAGCAAAAGAATAGATACATGAACACTTATTTAAAAAAATAAATTTACAAACAAGTGCTAAAATGAATACATTCTAACAAAATCAATAATATGTTTCCTAAATTAACATCATATAGATTAAGAACTGATGAAAAATGACTTTGCATATTTATTATAAATTACAATTATTGATTACAATTTACAAACTATGTAGTGCTTAAATAGATAAAGTCTAACTAAATGAATAATAAATAATAATAATCAAATGCTATTTAGGCTAGCTGTATGTACGTATGGCATCATTATGCCTCGTTTGTAGGTATATTTGAGCACATTTAATTTCCTTATGTCTTCTGTGTATTTCATTTATATTTGCATGTCTCATGACACATTATCTATATGTAATATTGGCTGCATTTCTGATAGTTGTTTGTGTGCCATGTTGTTCCAGACCACAGCAGACATTACCCAGCTTGCAAAGATTGTGATAAATCCATAAATCCGTTTCCTTTAACTTGGACACACACATCTATGCCTTTGGTCATTCTAAGACAGTCTTTTCCAGGAGTTCTCACCCTCTGAGAAGCCTCCGTTCTATGAATATTTACCAATGTTGTAAAAATGTGTAGAATAAATATTACATTTCAACATTTATGTCAACTAAGATTTGTGCCAGCCTGCGACACATAGTCATTTTCATAGTAGGCTAATAAAGCTATAAAAATAAGACTTTTAAAGTCATTTTGATAGTAGGCTAATATTGCTAATATAGACACATCATGTATTGTCTTCATTATCACGCTTATGTAAGACTTTTCAAGTCATTTTGATAGTAGGCTAATATAGACACATTATGTGTTGTCTTCATTATAACACTTATATAAGACTTTTACAGTCATTTTGATAGTAGGCTAATATAGCTAATATAGACACTTACATCATGTGTTGTCTTCATTATAACACTTATATAATACTTTTAAAGTCATTTTGATAGTAGGCTAATATAGCTAATATAGACACATCATGTGTTGTCTTCATTATAACACTTATGTATATAAGACTTTTAAAGTAATTTTGATAGTAGGCTAATAAAGCTAATATAGACATGTGTTGTCTTCATTATAACACTTGTGTAAGACTTTTAAAGTCATTTTGATAGCAGGCTAATATAGACACATCATGTGTTGTCTTCATTATAACACTTATATGAGACTTTTAAAGTAATTTTGATAGTAGGCTAATAAAGCTAATACAGACACTTACTTCATGTCTTGCCTTTTTGCTCCTGGCTCTTGGAAAAGACAGTCACACTCCCTCCCCTCCTCTCCCCTTCCCTCCCTTCTCTGTGTCTCCCCTGCTCGCCACTTAGTCTCATCCTGTCTTGTTTAACTATCTTGTTGGTTCTATTTGCAACGCGCTCCAAAATCTAAACAATGGAATTGATCAACTGGCACTTGGTATACACACACACACACAAAAAACAAAACAATGCCAATCCTCACCTTGTCAAAGCAGAAGAGCGACACCTTGCCACTGATATTGATGCGCAGAGGACTGATACAGAAGATGCCTTGCTTCTTCAGCCTGTGCTGGGCATAGATGGTGCCTGTGGTGATGGCGGCGGGCAGGGCTGGCGGCACCACGATGGTGACTAAATCCAAAGCCCGAATCACCATCTGGATCCAGCTCATCTGGAGACATAGTCCTCGCTCGGTGAGGTGGACTCGGAAAAACAAGCAGGTCCAGGGGTTTTTAATCCAGTGTGCACTTACATCAAACCAGGAGAAGACAACCAGACTGTAAATGGTCCCCAAGAAAGCTGTATCAAGAAGAAAGATACTTTTAAAACTGTTGAAATGATGGCCAATAGGGTGACATGCTACATCAGGCCTAATGGGCTCGATGAAACCATTCAAACTAGGGTTGCTCTTGTATGCAGTACTCCTGCCGCTCCACAGGGGGCAACAGTGAAGCATATGTGTCACAATGAAGCGGCAGTGGGGGGAGTCGAAAAAGACTATGTTCAACCCTGAAAAAAATCTAAATTAATTGCAAAAATCAGATTTTTAACTATGTCAGGACATCAAAGGGTGTTCTGCCCACAGCAAATGTTCGAGTCCTTTCTTAGCGGACCTTTTTAAACGACAGAATGGTAGAAATCCACACGTGTAAGCTTCATCAGTCAAATCTTTGCAAGTAGATATTTTGAATAAATATATTTTGTTTGTTTTGTATTGAAATTGCTGACTTTGGGATTTTGTATTCGTGGTCGTGTTGTCTGAGAGTAACTCTGCCGATCAAAGCTCGTTTGATACATGTAGCGCTCAATTTGACCAGTACAGGGCGATAATGCTAAATACATCGTGTGGAATGTTTACATGCGTAAACATCTGTAGTTTATTGTGTGAATATATCAACACTAAACCTATTTGATTGATGGAAAATACACAATGGACATTATATTTGTGTAATGTGTATTTTTTTAATGTTTGTATTTTCAGTCTTACGAACCTAAATAAAGGAAGAACTGTAAAGAAATAAAACTGAGGAAGGAGAAGAATTCAGAAGAAGGAACATCCATCCTCAAAACTTCTGGAGCTTCTGTTTATTCATGCTGTTAACTATCTATCGAGCTGCACACGCTGGAAACGAGTAGGGCAGAATAATGAATTTATTGACATTGCGGTGTGAAAACCCATGTGTTTACAAAACCCAAAGCCAGTGAAGTTGGCATGTTGTGTAATTCGTAAATAAAAACTTGTCACTGTGTGGTGTTTCCTGGGAAATGTGTTTCAAACTAAATATATTTCAAGTCTGAAATACACTGATACATTAATGTGGGGAATATTTAAAGTCTTCTCAGTTATTTATCTATGAAAATAGGTATTGCTTGTTCCTAACCCGCAGCTAGTTTAGCTTAGCTGACATCCTACTAAATGGTACGTGTGCAAGAGAATTAAACATGCTTTGATTCAAACTTACCAGTGTGACAATGCTGTGAACATGCCAACATGTACCAGGTGATGGCGTTAAAGGGCATGTTTGATTGTCTCACAGCTGCTATCCAGGCTATTCATGGTCTCTTTATTAGCTTACTATGCTGGAAATGAGACCAATTTCACCAAGTCAGTTGTTTTTTCCTGAAGCTATAATGAGAACCATTGTGGCAGTTTTGAACTTGTTAAAGAAAAAAACAGAACTTTAGGACAGTGTCCTGCATTCAGCCATGTAAATAAGCTATTCAGACCACAATGCATTGCGTTTTCCACATCAAACTTTCCAGCCCTACGAGTTCGAGTTATACGCTACTTTGCACTAAAAACAGCAACAGCTGAGGATACACGTGCATGTAAGAGCCAGTCTGCCCCACAACAAGAGGATGGGAGAACAAGAAGGAACTTGACTACAATGTCGGACTCGCGCTAAGCACTTTGGGTAAATTTCTGGTGACGTCACAAAGGCAAAGTGCGTCACGAAAGTCTATAAAATGCAAATGGCTTGTTTGGAGAAAGTTTGAAAGAAGACAATAATGTTTTATAAATATGTCCGGGACTTACAGTATGCAGATCCAAATGCACAAAGAGGTAAGAAAAGTTGGATTTGCAAAACAGGGTCCCTTTAAAGCAGACCTGGGCAAAATACGGCCCGCGGGCCACATGCGGCACGTTAAGATTATCAATCCAGCCCGCCGGACATTTGACACTATTTTTTTAGACCTTTAACATTAAAACTGTCGGCGCCATTCCGATGTGCAGTGCTGTTTTTAAATTACCGTAAGTCTTGAACTATAGAAAGTATTTCAATTTTGGGTGTTATACGAGTTAATTATGGTAATCTACGTCACAGAAGCTCAGACGAGGTTTCAAACCAGTCGGCGGGGCTTGTTTTCAGAGCAGCCAGCCTAAAGCGCGTGTGTGGAAGCAGATTTTTTCGTGATAATCTATCATATTGTGTTTATTACACTTTGCAATCATATTTTGCTTTTTTCTATTGTGTTTTGCTTGGTCTGAGAAGTAAAAGAGGAGCGACGTTCATATGTTGTTAATATTCAGTGTTTTATTGTTCATCGTTAATATTGTAAATCCTACTTTCTTTATTTTCATGTACATTTTGGGTGTCCCATTCAGTAAAAAACTGTAAAATTCCATTCCGTTTTTTTGAGGTGGTCTGTCATAACTTTTTTTAAATTCTGTCGGACATTGTGACTTTTGGCAATATGTTCCTGAAAAAAGGGACCCAAACACACATACTGCACAGCAGATTTTTACAGCTAAATGTGTACGTATAATTTATACACACGTACACCTTGGCCCCCCAGACACATATTTATCTCTCAATGTGGTCCCCCGAGTCAAAATATTTGGCCAGCTCTGCTTTAAACAGTAGAACAAGACACAAGCGCTAGCATCCAGCGTAGCTACGAGAGCGACATGCTAACATTGCTCACATTTTACCAGTGCTTGTTCAGCTGAAGAAACACAATTAAACTTACAGATCTCACATCTGTAGCCGACTCTGCATGTTGAACTTTATTTTAAGACATGTAGCGAAGCCTCTTTTTTTTGGTCTTTTTTTGTGTGTCCATATGTTAATCAACTCGCTGTATCTGCGCTCTTACCCAATACACCCAAGACAATGAGGAACTTGGTGGCATCTCGGTAGAAGCGGAAGTTGGTAGGCTGAGGGTACAAAATGGAGCTGACCAAGCTACCTTTGGCGGTGAAAAACCCTACGGATGACACTAATTGTTATTATTGTTGTCACTATTATGAAGCAAGGGCTTGAACGTTCAGGAGCAATGAAAAACCTGCTTCATTTTGTCTGCTCACCTGTGCCGGTGACGACGGCAACACCACCACAACCAGAGGGCCCCCCACCTTTGGCCCGGATGAGATGTGTTCCACAGAACAGTGCATGCTTGCGCTCAGCTTCTGACGTGTACCTCCTCTCAGAAGGTGGTAGGGGGGTTTTCAGCACTGGGACGCTCTCGCCTGCAGGCAGGTAAGAGACTTTGAGGGATGGGTACCGTTCACATTTCAACTCGATACAGGTACTTAAAGGGGAACCGCACTTTTTGGGGAACCTTGCCTATTGTTCACAATCATTATGAGAGACAAGAAGACAAAAGTTTTTTGTTTTTTTCCCCCATTCTGACATAAAAATCGTCTCGTCTAGGTGACTAGCAATGCAGCTGGATTAATCAATTCCACCTCTAAATCACTTCAAAAATGCATTCAAAAACATTCACCAATACTTCATTTATGTTATGTACCTGTACAATAACCAAACTGTAGCAACATTGTTATTGTAAGAGTGAACACTGAGGAACTATTTTTCTATCATACGAACACATCGGCGTGCTACGGTATTAGCCATAAAAGCTAACTACGGCAAGGGATAAGCTAGCTTCTACGACAAGAAACATGTTTGAGTTTGTAATGTACAACACAATGTGATAGGACACCAATCTGTACTGAGTGAAAAACATGAACAATCATATCACAGTATCCATCCATCCGTCCATCCATTTTCTTCCGCTTATCTGAGGTCGGGTCGCGGGGGCAGCAGCCTAAGCAGGGAAGCCCAGACTTCCCTCTCCCCAGTCACTTCGTCGAGCTCCTCTCGGGGGATCCCGAGGCGTTCCCAGGCCAGCCGGGAGATAGTCTTCCCAACGTGTCCTGGATCTTCCCCGTGGCCTCCTACCGGTGGGACGTGCCCGAAACACCTCCCTAGGGAGGCGTTCGGGTGGCATCCTGACCAGATGCCCGAACCACCTCATCTGGCTCCTCTCCATGTGGAGGAGCAGTGGCTTTACTTTGAGCTCCCCTCCGGATGACAGAGCTTCTCACCATATCTCTAAGGGAGGGACCCGCCACCCGGTGGAGGAAGCTCATTTCGGCCGCTTGTACACGTGATCTTGTCCTTTTGGTCCTAACCCAAAGCTTATGACCATAGGTGAGGATAGGAACATAGATCGACCGGTAAATTGAGAGCTTTGCCTTCCGGATCGATACAGCGTCAGCATTACTGAAGACGCCGCACCGATCCGCCTGTCTATCTCACGATCCACTCTTCTTCCATTCGTGAACAAGACTCCGAGGTACTTGAACTCTTCCACTTGGGGCAAGATCTCCTCCCCAACCCAGAGATGGCACTCCACCCTTTTCTGGGCGAGAACCATGGACTCACACTCAGCTGCAAACCGATCCAGTGAGAGCTGAAGATCCTGGCCAGATGAAGCCATCAGGACCACATCATCTGCAGGAAGCAGAGACCTCATCTTGCAGAAACCAAACCGGATCCCCTCAACGCCCTGACTGCGCCTAGAAGTTCTGTCCATAACAGTTATGAACAGAATCGGTGACAAAGGGCAGCCTTGGTGGAGTTTAATCCTCATTGGAAACGGGTCCAACTTACTGCCGGCAATGCGGACCAAGCTCTTGACACTGATCATACAGGGAGCGCCACAATCAGACAGTCCGATACCCCATACTCTCTGAGCACTCCCCACAGGACTTCCCGGGTTACACGGTTGAATGCCTTCTACAGTATCTGTAAAGTATTAAATATGGGCTCCAAATATCAGTTATCGCCCTCCGTGACTATTAATAATTGGTATCGGCCATGGAAAAAACATATAAGGCGATCTCTAAACACAACCAATGTTGTAATAGGAGCAAACTGCTGTGTCAGCATTAATAGCGCTTACAAGTTGATGACTTTCACACCTGTAGCTGAGTAGCAACATTTTAAAGTGCACACAGAGGCAGATCAAGCCTATTTTACTTCAAATGCAGCTACTGCCATCAAGTTAAGTCTATTTTTAGCATGCTTTGTCAAGACGTCGCCTACAGCCACAGCTGTTAATGCATAGCTGTTATCTGATTAAAGGGGAAGTGTACTTTTTTTGGAATTTTAGACTATCGTTCCAAATCATTATGAGTCAAGAACACAAAAGGTTGTTTTTTTGCATTTTAACATGTAAAAATCGTCTCATTGTAGGTGGTTAGCAATGCAGCTGATGGGAGCAATCAGTTCTACCTCTAAATCACTTTAAAAATGCATTAAAAAATAGTCAACAATACTTCATGTATGTTCTGTAACCTGTATAATAACCAAGCTGTAGCAACATTGTAATTGTAAGAGTGAGGAACTCACTTTTTCTAGCGTACTAACACATCGGCATGCTACGGTATTAGCCGTAAACCCTAACTATCGAAAGAGATAGCTAGCTTTTTTCTTTTTTAAGTTTGTAATACACAACACTGTGATAAAACACCAATCTTACTGAGTGAAAAACATGAACAATCATATTACAGTATCTGTAAAGGATTATTTCATGTTTTGTTTGTACACAGCTAACCAGACAGGTTATGTACTGTAGTTGTACTGCGTGTATCATGATCAATATCAATTAATTGATATAATTATTTTTCCAGTTTATTTGGGTAAGCACTCCATTTACTCCATGAGTCAAGTTCCACATTTACATCATCAAAGTTACTTTCAACTCACTCACTTGACATGATTAGAACACGCTCGCGTTTGTTTCCGGAAGTAGGAACACACATTTGTTGCCAGTAGTCGGAAGTCTGTTACTACATTATATATACAGTATACTTGCAGTGTGTATATTGTACATATTACATATTGTTATGAAGGTGTGTGTTACTACATTATATATTTAAATATATATATATATATATATATATATATTTATACTTGCAGTGTGTATATTGTACATATTACATATTGTTATGAAGGTGTGTATATGAAACGTTGGAGGGTTTTGAAGTTGTTTTAGAGACTTTGAAGGCTACAACGGTGATTTCTATTAGCCGCATCTTCCAAGCATTTTTTATAAATTATAAAATTCTTTAAAAAAAAAAAAAAACGTGTTCTTGTCTCTCATAATGATTGTGAACAATGGGCAAAATCCCCAAAAAGTCCAGTTCCCCTTTAATGGTACCAATTATCAGTACTTTTGAGTGCGTTGATAAATGTCAATTGTTTGGTAACAGAGATTCTACCTCAGTAGAAGCATTTAAGTCCCATCTTAAAACTCATTTGTATACTCTAGCCTTTAAATAGACACCCCTTTTAGACCAGTTGATCTGCCGTTTCTTTTCTTTTCTGCTCTGCCCCCTTCCCCCTCGTGGAGGGGGAGGGGGGGGCACAGGTTCGGTGGCCATGGATGAAGTGCTGGGATGAAGTCGGGACCCGGGGTGGACCGCTCGCCTGTGCATCGGTTGGGGACATCGCTGCGCTGCTGACCTGTCTCCGCTCGGGATGGTCCCCTGCTGGCCCCACTATGGACTGGACTCTCACTGTTATGTTAGATCAACTATGGACTGGACTTTCACAATATTATGCTAGATTCACTCGACCTCCATTGCACCGGTCGCCCTAGACGGGGTGCGGGGGGGTCACCCACATCTGCGGTCCTCTCCAAGGTTTCTCATTGTCACCCCACTGCATACTTGCCAACCTTGAGACTTCCGATTCCGGGAGGTGAGGGGTGGGGGGTGGGGCGTGAATGGGGATGGGACGGGGGTGTGGTTGGGGGCGGGGGGCGTGGTTAAGAGGGGAGGAGTATATTTACAGCTAGAATTCACCAACTCGAGTATTTCATATATATATATATATATATATATATATATATATATATATATATATATATATATATATATATATATATATATATATATATATATATATATATATATGAAATACTTGACTTTCAGTGAATTCTAGCTATATATATATATATATATATATATATATATATATATATATATTCATTTTATTATACATATAAATAAAATAAATACTTGAATTTCAGTGTCCTGGAGGCTATCCAGTAGATGGCAGTATTGTCCTGTTTAAGAGTGTCACAACATTGCTGTTTACGGCAGACGAACTGCTTTACGGTAGACGAAAACGTGACTGCTGTTGTTGTGTGTTGTTACCACGCTGGGAGGACGTTAATGAAACTGCCTAACAATAAACCCACATAAGAAACCAAGAACTCGCCCTCGATCATTCTACAGTTATAACGTGATTGGGCAGGCACACTGTTTATATCGTGGGAAAGCGGACGGGAAAACAGACTGTCGCCGCTGTCCCCACTCAGGTCCGCATGGAGCTGGAGGGGGCGTGGCCTCCAGCTCCGGCTGAATTCTGGGACATTTTCGGGAGAAAATTTCTTCGGGAGAGGCGCTGAATTCCGGGAGTCTCCTGTAAAATCCGGGAGGGTTGGCAAGTATGCCCCACTGGGTTGAGTTTTTCCTTGCCCTGATGTGGGATCTGAACCGAGGATGTCGTTGTGGCTTGTGCAGCCCTTTGAGACACTTGGGATTTAGGGCTATATAAATAAACATTAATTGATAGTAAAATGTGATTTATTTTTAAATGAGCCGATTATACTTGTGCTGTCCAGTTGTTGTGTATTGTTTTCTGATTACATTGGAGTCGCAGTTGCACTTCCAAGACATTAGATGGCAGTATTAGGTAGTAGCTTTTACCAGGAAGCGGAATGTGTTATGTTGCGCCCCAGAAAGTCTTTATACTGTAAGTATTGTGCTTATTACACACCAGCTGTTTGATTGAAACATTGATCTTGATTGTAGTTTTCATTACCCAATTTGGAGGTGTTGAAAACGCCATGTCAAATCGCTAATGCTAATTCTAGCCTGTCTATGGCAAATCCAAGCATAGCATTAGCATCCTCACTTTACTTTGAGAATTTCTTACCAAGGATACTTGTTTTGTTGGTGTTGAAAATAGCAACGTTACTTCAAGGGAGTTTGGTTGAATCCGCACTGACTGATTGTTTACGTGAGCCTCTGCTTAGTATGCAATAGGCCGTGACGTCATTGACATATAGCACCATCTAATTTTGCGTGAATCGATAACTGATAATGCAGACGGAATTCGGTCAGTGCTGTGGAAAGGATGCAGATAGGTTTAAGAGTTATTTATTTTTACATAGCCATGTTTAGAGTAGCTAGTACATTTCCTTTGTTTATTCTACCAGTCTCTTTGTCTTCAGATTGTCTGTTTTGTGTCTCTCTCCCTTGGAATGTGAAGACCTCCACCATTGGTTTTCCCCTTGGAATGCCAGATCAACTAGAACAGCCGATACGAATGTATTGATTGAGTTGACCTCCCAAAGCTTAGGAATAAACTTGAAAATATTCCAATTCTGTCTTGACGTTCCTTCTTACTCAGCATATATGTCATCGAAAGAACTTGGGATTGACCAGTAACTTAGATTCCCTGGGAGGAAGAACTGGTCCGACACAACAATTTGGGGGCTCGTCCGCGATGACACGCTGAGGATTGAAAATCTCTTGCACTCTTCTTGACAGGCTCACTTGGCAAAAACAGAAATCAAGGTAAGCAGAGCCTTTTTGTAAAATCTGCATTAGGAGTCTGTCCTGAAGACTGTAAATAAAACACTGTTTTGGACCTCATAGGCAGATTTGTAATATTGTAGTGCTGAGTGCATTTTTACCTTACCCGCCTCTACATAATAGTTGTAAATAGTGGTCAACTCACGTCAGTGTCTAGACTACGGTGACGGGCTGCTTTACTGACTAGTGAGCTCCCTGGATCTTTGGTCTTTGCCTAAAAGAGTGACGGGTTAGAGTCCCTTCATATGATAAATTCTCGGGTTAGAGTCCCTTTCGAATGGTACGATAGTGACGGGTTAGAGTCCCTTCGTATGATAAATTCTCGGGTTAGAGTCCCTTTCGAATGGTACGATATAGTGACGGGTTAGAACCCCTTCGTATGATGAATTCTCGGGTTAGAGTCCCTTTGTAAAAGATACAATAAATTCAAAGACACAATGATCAGGGAGGTTGACCAAGAAAAAAAAATGTGAATGCGGTCGGGGTAAATGTGATTACTGGTTACCATTTAATGGTCAATTGAATGTGTTGTTGGCGATGATGGAATTAGCAGGTAGAGTTTAAAAAAGAAAAGAAAAAAAGAGAACGTTTCTTGACAAATGACTCTGAGTCAGAGTAGGAAGGGTTAAGAGGGAGTTTACAACACTCGTGAAGTCGTGAACTCAAACGTTTGGTAAATGAGAAAAGTAACTGGAAGTTATATGGTAAAGTGAAACGCAGAGAAAGAGCTTCCGTGCAGATTTTTCTTTTGTGTGTGCGCGTGGTGCTTACGCGTACATGCGTGTGTGTATGTGTGTCTACGTGCGTGCCTACGCGTGAATGTTAGTGTGTGTGTGTGTTGTGGCTGGTTTGAATGTGCAGGGAGGTCATGGAGTTTTGACCCCATTTTTAGAATTGGGTGTTTTATTGACATAAACACATGAGGACTTAACATTCTTAGGGACCTATGGAGATCTGGCTTTTACAGCATGGTAATAAACGAACGAAAACAAATGCATGCTTTTATTTTGTCAATTATTACACACAACAGCAATTATTGCAAATATATAGACAATTTTTAGTTTATTTAAAATTGTACTTAAAGGCCTACTGAAATGAATTTTTTTTATTTAAACGGGGATAGCAGATCTATTCTATGTGTCATACTTGATCATTTTGCGATATTGCCATATTTTTGCTGAAAGGATTTAGTATAGAACAACGACGATAAAGATTGCAACTTTTGGTATCTGATAAAAAAAAGGCTTGCCCCTACCGGAAGTAGCGTGACGTAGTCAGTTGAACATATACGCAAAGTTCCCTATTGTTTACAATGATGGCCGCATGAAGTGAGAGAGATTCGGACCGAGAAAGCGACAATTTCCCCATTAATTTGAGCGAGGATGAAAGATTTGTGGATGAGTAAAGTGCAAGTGAAGGACTAGTGGGGAGTTGAAGCTATTCAGATAGGGAAGATGCTGTGAGAGCCGGGGGTGACCTGATATTCAGCTGGGAATGACTACAACAGTAAATAAACACAAGACATATATATACTCTATTAGCCACAACACAACCAGGCTTATATTTAATATGCCACAAATTAATCCTGCATAAAAACACCTGCGTGTTTGTTACGCTAGCTCCTAGCTCCTCTGCTAGCTCCTAGCTCCATAGAACACGCCAATACAATTCAAACACCTGATCAACACACACAATCACTCAGCCCAAAAGACCGTTCACCTAACCCAAGGTTCATAAAGCTTATATATTTTTAAAAAGTTACGTACGTGACGCGCACATACGGTCAAGCTCTCAAATGTTTAGCAGCCAAGGCTGCATACTCACTGTACCTGATATTCAGCTGGGAATGACTACAACAGTAAATAAACACAAGACATATATATACTCTATTAGCCACAACACAACCAGGCTTATATTTAATATGCCACAAATTAATCCTGCATAAAAACACCTGCGTGTTTGTTATGCTAGCTCCTAGCTCCTCTGCTAGCTCCTAGCTCCATAGAACACGCCAATACAATTCAAACACCTGATCAACACACACAATCACTCAGCCCAAAAGACCGTTCACCTAACCCAAGGTTCATAAGGCTTATATATTTTTAAAAAGTTACGTACGTGACGCGCACATACGGTCAAGCTCTCAAATGTTTAGCAGCCAAGGCTGCATACTCACGGTACCTGATATTCAGCTGGGAATGACTACAACAGTAAATAAACACAAGACATATATATACTTTATTAGCCACAACACAACCAGGCTTATATTTAATATGCCACAAATTAATCCTGCATAAAAACACCTGCGTGTTTGTTACGCTAGCTCCTAGCTCCTCTGCTAGCTCCTAGCTCCATAGAACACGCCAATACAATTCAAACACCTGATCAACACACACAATCACTCAGCCTAAAAGACCGTTCACCTAACCCAAGGTTCATAAAGCTTATATATTTTTAAAAAGTTACGTACGTGACGCGCACATACGGTCAAGCTCTCAAATGTTTAGCAGCCAAGGCTGCATACTCACGGTACCTGATATTCAGCTGGGAATGACTACAACAGTAAATAAACACAAGACATATATATACTCTATTAGCCACAACACAACCAGGCTTATATTTAATATGCCACAAATTAATCCTGCATAAAAACACCTGCGTGTTTGTTATGCTAGCTCCTAGCTCCTAGCTCCATAGAACACGCCAATACAATTCAAACACCTGATCAACACACACAATCACTCAGCCCAAAAGACCGTTCACCTAACCCAAGGTTCATAAAGCTTATATATTTAAAAAAAGTTACGTACATACGTAAAAAAAAGTTGCGCACATACGGTCAAGCGATCAAATGTTTAGAAGCCAAAGCTGCATACTCACAGTAGCACGTCTGCGTCTTTGTCATCCAAATCAAAGTAATCCTGGTAAGAGTCTGTGTTGTCCCAGTTCTCTACAGGCGTCTGTGTATCGAAGTCAAAAGTCCTCCTGGTTAGAGTCTCTGTTATCCGAGTTCTTCCATCTTGACTGCATCTTTCGGGAATGTAAACAAAGAAGCGCCGGCTGTGTACTGTTGTGGCTGACTACGTTCGAAAAATACGTCCATTTCGCACCGACAACTTTCTTCTTTGCTTGCTCAGCTTCCTTCTCCATAATGCAATGAACATGATTGAAACAGATTCACGAACACAGATGTCCAGAATACTGTGGAATTATGAAATGAAAACAGAGCTTTTTCGTATTGGCTTCAATGTGGAAGGCATACCCGTGTTCGCCGGGCTACGTCACGCGCATACGTCATCCTCAGAGGCGTTTCGAACCGGAAGTTTAGCGGCAAATTTAAAATGTCACTTTATAAGTTAACCCGGCCGTATTGGCATGTGTTATAATGTTAAGATTTCATCATTGATATATAAACTATCAGACTGCGTGGTCGGTAGTAGTGGGTTTCAGTAGGCCTTTAAATTACATGAAGTAGTATGTATGATCTTTGAATTAGGAGTATTGCTTTAACGTTTACTAGGACAATTAATGCTGTGATTTTAAACGTCACATGCAGGATTGGACCAAGCAGGAGGATAACGACAAGGCTAGTGATAGAGCAGCAAGGAAACAACTCCTTATTTTACAGATCGCTGAAGCTGAAATGTCAAAAGAACTGAAAGGTCAAAAATCAGCTAAAGTATATTCAGCAGTGGGTGAACTCGCTTTTGAGCTCCAACAGATGGAGGAAAGAATCCTCAACAAATGTGAGACCAGACAGTCAGACTCGGGTGGTGGACGCGGTGCTCCAAGGTCAGTACAGAGTGGAAACTGTTTTACATGCCGCCAGCCGGGTCACTGGCAACGTGACTGTCCCAACTTCTCTAAACAAGACAGGCTCCGATTTGCAGCCAAATCATCATGCAGGCGTGGCAAAGGACGCCCAAAGCAGGAGCCCCAGCAGGAAATACAGACAGGCCCCCTGCTGAACATAGTTGTCAACGGACAATGTTACCAGTTCATGATTGACACTGGTGCCACACACTCATTTCTGAATGCGATGGTTCCAAAGAAACTGTGTGCTTCCTTTTTGAAGATCGAAGGCTTCGCTGGGATCACAAAAATGATACCTGTCACCAAA
>NC_084731.1:68767255-68784755 GCF_033978785.1 Entelurus aequoreus
ATATACACATATATACATACACACACATATATATATATATACATACATATATATATACACGCACACATACTGTGTATATATATATATATATATACACACACACGCACGCACGCACGCACGCACGCACATACATATATTTTTTTGTTACCATTCACGTGATCAGGGTATTCTCGCTCGTTCTTCCGTGTTGATGGGCTCATATTGCCCTTATTTATAATCATATTTTCCTTCCTGATTTGTGTTACTTTGTGGAACTTCTCATTAGCGAGTTGCGTGGCTCTCTGTGTGTGTGTGTGTGTGTTTGTATAAGCTACATATCTTGCTCTTCCCCACTGAGATAAAGATTGTGAATGACAGAAAAGAGGGCTCACTGCGTGCATTTAATGCTACTGTTAGATAAACGCTCAGAGTGAAACCTCTTTGTCCCTGTTTGAAGCGAGAGACAACTATTCTGACATGTCAGGAACAATTTTTTTTAAACTCTTGTGGTTATTTATCGCACTAATTAAACCCTTGAAGAGGACCAATCATGCAGCCCTAGTGAGGTGTAAAATATAAATGAACATCCGTCTCACCTCCTCGGTCAGTAGTGTGAAGTAAGACTTGACAGGAACATCAATCAGATTGGGTCCGTAGACTTGTCTCCTATAAACACATGTGGACTTGATGGTTGTGCATGGACAGTAGGACACAAATACAGTTTTTAAATCAGAGTTTTCAATGTAGATCAGTGTCAATTGTTGGATGGCTGTCGTTAACATCTTTACTGATACCGCTAACAAATTGGTACGTCTGAAACACTGCTAAAAAAAATTAAAAGCATAAAAATCTTGTTACAAAACAATGCATTTTTATTGTGTGACTTGCAAGTTGAACTGAATTGGAATTTGAATACTTTTTAAGTGAATTAATTAACTCATTATGTTCTACATATGATGAATGTTTATATTCAACTTGGAGAAAGCGAACCACCAAGTTTAAGTAAATAATGGTTGAACCCATAATAAATTAAGAGGCCTTAGTTCAGGGGTCGGCAACCCGCGGCTCCGGAGCCGCATGCGGCTCCTTGACCACTCTGATGCGGCTCAGCTACATACATGCCGACCCCCCCGATTTTCCCAGGAGATTTATGGATGTCAGTGTCTCTCATAAATTACTCCCAGGGAAAAAATAATCCTATTTACACTCTAATTACTAAATAAAGGGCGTGCCCTAATTGCACTGCAGTAATTGTCCTCTATAGCATTTACATACAGTGTGCCAGTCCAGCCACATGTTGCATGTTGTTATTACTTGCACACACAGGAGACAGCAAAGCATACTTACTCATCAGCCACACAGCTTACACTGACGGTAGCCGTATCAAACAACTTTAACATTGTTACGTTACAAATATGCGCCACACTGTGAACCCACACCAAAAAAGAATGAAAAACACATTTCTGGAGAACATCCCACCGTAACACAACATAAACACAACACAACCATTACCCAGAATCCCATGCAGCCCTAACTCTTCCGGTCTACATTATACACCCCCGCTACCACCAAATCCCCCCACACATCAACCCCCCCCTCTCCGTGCGTTGGTTGAGCGGAAGAGTTAGGGCTGCATGGGATTCTGGGCATTGGTACCGTCAGTGTAAGATGTGTGGCTGCTGAGTTAGTACGCCTTGCTGTCACTTACGTGAGCAAGCTGAAATTGCATTCTACGTGTGGTCGAGCAGGTACACTGTTAGGGCAGACTGTAGAGGGCGCCAAATGCAGTGTCATCACGCTCTGATATTCGGGAGTCTCCCGGGAAAAGTGAGAGGGTTGGCAAGTATGACGCTATCAAGCGCCATTAGTTCAAAACTCGCGGGCTGCACTAACATCAAATTTCCACACTAAAGTGTGTGCCGGTGCGTGTGTCGGAGACCCCTGGTTAACATAGCACAAAGCATTTAAGCTTTGTATGCAGTGTTTTTCATTTTAAATTTTTTTTTGTGGCTCCCATTACTTTTTTTAATTTGTGAAACTTGCCAAAATGGCTCTTTGAGTGGTAAAGGTTGCCGACCCCTGCCTTAGTTGGACATTCGCATGTAGACTGGGTTAACTCTCTCACAAGAAGAGGCAATAAATTCTGACTTCGGAATGCAAAAGTGATAGCTCTATCCTGGAGGAGAGACTATGTCTATCTTCACATCAACTTTTAAGTTACAACATATAAAGGTTGTTTTTCGGTAAGGATGGGCGATATGGCCTTTTATTAATATCTCGATATTTTTAGGCCATGTCACGATACACAATATATACCTCGATATTTTGCCTTAGCCTTGAATTAACACCTGATGCATATAATCACACCAGTATGATGATTCCATGTGTCTACATTAAAACATTCTTGTTCATACTGCATTAATATATGCTAATTTTAAACTTTCATGCAGAGAGGGAAATCCCAACTTAGTCAATTTACCAAAACTGTATTTATTAAACAGTTATTAAGCAGTGGCACAAACATTCATGTCATTTCCAAAACAGAAAGTGCAAGATTGTCAGAGACAATACCAACCGAGCGGTATAGCTCGGTTGGTAGAGCGGCCGTGCCAGCAACTTGAGGGTTGCAGGTTCGATCCCCGCTTCCGCCATCCTAGTCACTGCCGTTGTGTCCTTGGGCAAGACACTTTACCCACCTGCTCCCAGTGCCACCCACTCCTGGTTTGAATGTAACTTAGATATTGGGTATCTCTATGTAAAGCGCTTTGAGTCACTTGAGAAAAAGCGCTATATAAATGTAATTCACTTCACTTCACTTCACATTTTAAAACAAGCTATTATTGCACTTTTGTGCATGATGTCACTAAGATGACAAATCAAAACAACACTAAATTAAAGTGCACTTTTTGTACAGAATGCCATTGCAATATTTTAAAACAAATAGAGTGCACTTTTGTGCATGAGGTCACACAAGATATTTCAATAACTGTCAAATAAAAATAGCTGCCTAATAGGAAATCAAATAGTGTATGTCCTTCGCTATGTGGTAGGTTACTGGGACGTTATCTCCTTCTGTTGACTATTTTTTTCATACAGTGTTGATCTAGGAATGGTTGCTTCGGCATTTTGTGGGTGTGGCACCGAACGGAGATGTTGACATGCGGAGTTTCAAGCACTCCTTATTCTCTAGCGGGTGACTTTTCAAAGGATGCTACAAATTAGCAGTGCTGCTACTTTTTGTCAAACCACCTTCCAGACAATAGACCCCATGCTGTTTTTCTTGGAATTAATTCTTCTTCTTTCATTTGTTACCAGATTCGCACCGCTCCGCTAGCACCACAGCTAACGTTACCCATGCCGCTACCTCTATGCTCCGCGAGGGCGTGTAACGTTGCACGCGCGACAGTATGTGAGTATGTAAGAAGGTGCGCTTGTTTTATGTCTCTGTGAGAAGGAGAGACAAGAAAGAGTGAGAAACGCATGTAGTGTAATGCCCGCAGCTAAAAGCAACTGCGTGAGAACATATACTTGAATATCACAATATAGTCATTTTCTATATCACACAGAGACAAACCCGCGATATATCGAGTATATTTCCGGTCACTTAAACATGAACATCTCCTAGGAGTGCCTCATTTTTTGACTTGACCTCCTCCAGGTACTGCAGACCTGTATAATGATGCTCACTTGTAAAAAAGCAACTTTTTGTTTGTCTCTTTTGATCCAGTCGCACTGCCGTGTCGCCCTTCTGCCCAGGAGAGGGTGACAAGACCAGAGACACACATCACTTTCGTAATGTAAATTAAGAGTGAAGTATCGGGGAACCTCAAACTCACATACACTCTATGTATTGTACTTGTATTTTAAAATTGCTTTTCATTATGTAATTTGCGATTTGCAATAATGCATTTTTGTTGTGTAATCCTGTGTAATTTTGATTGTGGATGTTAAATGCGCCATGAAAGAAGTACAGATGGAAATTAGCATGGTGCTAAATCCGGGGCCGCCATCTTTTTAATGTAACTGCATATTGTCCTTCAAATAAACAAATACAAACAGAACAAACGCCTCTATTCGCGACCTTTACGTGGCGCCAAGTATGCCTTTGTGTGCGAACCATGCCTCTGCGTACGAACGCTTTGTTCATTCATTTGTGTGTGCAGCTGGAAGCTAGAAATTTTGATGACATCACTTCCTGTACACACGGGCACGGCCAGTCATGAGTTGGTCGCCACTTCTCAGTGTAGTTCTGACATTTTTATATACATTTTTTTTTAATCCATTTTTAACTGGGATTTATACATTGAATGTTTTGTATTGTGATTTATATTATTTTTTAATATTGTTTTTTATCTTTTCCGCTTTTATTTGCAGAATTTGTATACATTTCAACTGTGTTTTATATATAGAATGTTTTGTGCTTATTGTTAGTTTGATTATTATTTTAATACTTTTCTGTTCTAATCTGTACAGCACTTTGGTGCAGTAGTCTGTTTTAAAGATGTGCTAAATAAATAAATCTACCTTGATCTTGCATCAGCGTGATTCTTTTTGCCATTCACTAAGTTTGGTCTATTTTGTCACTCAATATGAGTGTTAAAAAAATGCCACAAATATTTGCCAAAAAGGTAAAAATCATTTTCCTTTTTTTTTGTAATTGTTTGTATTGTATCAAGATTTTTTGGAAGAGAAACCTTGCTCAATTTGAAAGGGATAAGATTAAAAAAATAAAGAACAGTTAATCATTTGATAGTGTTTCCTCTGTACTCAGCCATGCATTCATTTGTTCATATAGCTGCATCTGTGTGTATTTGTGTGCGTGCGTGCGTGTGATAATAGGGGATCTGGGTCATCCGGTTATTGTTTTTATGTTTGTATAGCACTTTGCATTGCCTTTCTTTATTGTATGAAAAGCACTTTATAAATAAAGTTTGATTTAATTTGATGCAATGTGAACTTACGTAATATTTCATAATATATTTAATAGTAAAACTGTGTTGAAAATGTGTGTATCAAATTTGATACAGCAGGTATATAAGGTAATGTAACTAAATTAGTCAATTGGCATTTTGTTATATCTCATGCATTATAAATAACAGAGCGACATACAGTCTTTTTATTTGTTTCAAATAAATCTTTACATTACACAATATGGAATATTTACAGGTAATTATACATACACAATTTGATGTTTTATTTTGTGGTGATCACTCGGTGTGTCGTGTGATAATGAATTCAAGCTTTCTGATTTTTATGAGAAAAAAATAAATAAATAAAAATAATGATTTTGACTTTTTGTAGTTTTTATTTTAGATGGCAAATAGTTACAACTTTGAAGATGCTTTGAAAATGATAAAAAAAAAAGTGAATTCAAGTGATTTGGAGGAACTGGGGGGCGGGGGGTAGATGATGACGAATGTTATTTTTATGTTAGGAAATAAGATGGATATTTTTGTGTATTGCATCATGTTTTGGTTTGTTATAAAAATAACATAAAAATATATATTGTGACCTCTGTCAAATATGATACAAATTTAAAATCATATATGGAAATAGATTTTTGTAATAAAACAATTATTGTTCAGAAAGACCAATAAGAGCTCCAGTTTTAAATAATTTGAATTTACTCTCTCCAATTTGGCCAGAGAAACTCATCACACCAGAGTACTTTCAAATTAATCTAACATACCAGGTGGTCCATGATTCTGCTACAAATTTGCTGACATTTTGTAGACAATGTGAGTAAACAGACCCTTGAAAGTACTTTGAAATGATGACACAGCGTTTACTTATCTGACACAACCTTCCATAGTCATGGTACAAATAGAAAAATGCAACTAACATAAAAGTCAACACAACCAGATCACTGAACACCATAGAAATAATAAAAAATGACACCTCTCCACACTTATCCATGTTTGCATTTGAGGAGGTCGTCAGAGTCGAAATGTTCACATACTCTTAAAGGCCTACTGAAACCCACTACTACCGACCACGCAGTCTGATAGATTATATATCATTGATGAAATCTTAACATTGCAACACATGCCAATACGGCCGGGTTAACTTATAAAGTGCAATTTTGAATTTCCCGGGAAACTTCCAGTTGAAAACGTCTAGATATGATGACGTTTTGCGCGTGACGTCAATGGTTGAAGCGGAAGAATTGGGACACATTGTATCCCAATACAAAAAGCTCGTCGCGCCGTCGATCGCTGGAACGCAGGTGAGCACGGGTGTTGATCAGATGAGGGCTTGCGTAGGTGGATAGCTAATGTTTTTAGCATAGCTCTGTGAGGTCCCGTAGCTAAGTTAGCTTAAATGGCGTCGTTAGCAACAGCATTGTTAAGCTTCGCCAGGCTGGAAAGCATTAACCGTGTAGTCACAAGTCCAGGGTTTAATAGCATTGTTGATCTTCTGTCTATCCTTCCAGTAAGGGGCTTATTTCTTTTGTTTCTATCTGCAGTTAAGCCCGATGCTATCACGTTAGCTCCGTAGCTAAAGTGCTTCACCGATGTATTGTCGTGGGGATAAAGGTCACTGTGAATGTCCATTTCGCGTTCTCGACTCTCATTTTCAAGAGGATATAGTATCCAAGGTGGTTTAAAATACAAATCCGTGATCCACAATACAAAAAGGAAAAAGTGTGGAATCCAATGAGACCTTGTACCTAAGTTACGGTCAGAGCGAAAAAAGAAAGTCCTGCACTGCACTCTAGTCCTTCACTCTCACGTTCCTCATCCACAAATCTTTCATCCTCGCTCAAATTAATGGGGTAATCGTCGCTTTCTCGGTCCGAATCGCTCTCGCTGCTGGTGTAAACAATGGGGAAATGTGAGGAGACCTTCAACATGTGACGTCACGCTACTTCCGGTACAGGCAAGGCTTTTTTTATCAGCGACCAAAAGTTGCGAACTTTATCGTCGATGTTCTCTACTAAATCCTTTCAACAAAAATATGGCAATATCGCGAAATGATCAGGTATGACACATAGAATGGATCTGCTATCCCCGTTTAAATAAGAAAATTTCATTTCAGTAGGCCTTTAACATCCATCCATCCATTTTCTACCGCTTGTCCATTTTGGGGTCGCTGGAGCCTATCTCAGCTGCATTCGGGCAGAAGGCGGGGTACACCCTGGACAAGTCGCTACCTCATCGCAGGGCCTATTAATTATATATCCATCACATTAATATAATATGCACATGTATTTGGCTCCCGACCACATTTTTGGAGCCCAATGCAGCCCCAAAGTCAAAAAGTTTGGACGCATTGTTTAATATTTTCGATACAAAAATTGACTCTTAAAAAAAAAAAATTGCACTGATTCATATTTTTCTATATAATCGATTCTAACAAAAATCATGAATCAATTTAGAATCGGAAAAAAAAAATATTTGGATGTGAATAAATAATTTTGAGCACCCCTACTGTCTGATCGCTGACACGAATGTTTCAAGTTTTTATTTTAGCGCCGACAAATACTTTGGTTACCACGTTGGCACCGGCGCCATTAGGGAACCGACTTTGGGTGCCCATCCCCAGTGTGCGCTCGCAGGTGTGGGGCGTGTGCTCACCTCAAGACCTGCTGGGGGGAACTCAAGCCGTCTCGGAAGCCGTGGAGGTCCTGGCAGGTCCAGTCCTCGTGGAGGACGCTGCAGTCAGACGTCAGCCATGAAGCAGAGTCCTCGGTGCATTTCAGAGTGCTCGCACGTTACCTGACGCGACAGAAATCCGCCCTCCTGTCCAGCCACACGTAGCGCAGTCCTTCCAGCAGGTAGTAACGAAGCAGCGTTTGCTGTTACGAAACATTCGCACTCAATCATATTCTTTGTTATGAAAAAAAAAAGCCGAATGTGTTCCTCACCTTCTCCTGGTAAAGCTGAACTGTGTCTCTCCAGTCGGTGTCCTCGCTATCTCCTAATAATCCCAAACTAAAAGGACAAGGAATTTGAGGCCTTTTTTAGACGGACGCTCACATATTCACTTAAAGAGGAAGTGCACTTTCTTTGGAATTTTGCCTGTCGTTCACAATCATTATGAGAGACAAGAACACACTTCTTTTTTTCTTTTCTTTTTTTTTAGGATTTTAAAGATGATTAAAAAACGCTTGAACGATGCAACTAATAGAAGTCCCCATTATAGCCTTCAAAGTCTCTAAAACAACTTCAAAACCCTCCATCAACGTTTTATATACACACTGCAAGTATACTGTATACATAACGTAGTAACAGACACCATCATAACAATATGTAATATGGACAATATACACACTGCAAATATATATATATAATGTAGTAACAGACACCTTCATTACATTATGTAATATGTACAATATACACACTGCAAGTATACAGGTATATACGTATACAATGTAATAACAGACCCCTTTATAACAATATGTAAAATATACAAACTGCAAGTATATATATATAATGTAGTAACAGACACCTTTATAACAATATTTAAAAATATACACATTGCAAGTAAATTTATAATTTAGTAACAGACACCTTCATAACAATATATACAAAACCCCAAACCAGTGAAGTTGGCACATTGTGTAAATGGTAAATAAAAACAGAATACAATGATTTGCAAATCCTTTTCAACTTATATTCAATTGACAAGCTATTCAAGACAAGATATTTAATGTTAGAACTGAGAATCTAAATTACTTTTTTTGCAAATATTCATTAACTTAGGATTTAATGGCAGCAACACTTTGCAAAAAACTGTGTTACATGGCCTTTCCTTTTAACAACACTCTGTAAACGTTTGGGAAGTGAGGAGACCAATTTTTGAAGCTTTTCAGTTGGAATTCTTTCCCATTCTTGTTTGATGTACAGCTTAAGTTGTTCAACAGTCCGGGGTCTCCGTTGTGGTATTTTACGCTTCACAATGTGCCACACATTTTCAATGGGAGACAGGTCTGGACTATAGGCAGGCCAGTCTAGATTTTACCTCTGATTATATTCCCTCAGCTATAAAGGCAGAAACACAGCATGGAAAACAAACAATGTAATAAAAAAATATTAAAATCACATTGAACATCCATCCATCCATCCATCTTCTTCCGCTTATCCGAGGTCGGGTCGCGGGTGGCAGCAGCCTAAGCAGGAAAGCCCAGACTTCCCTCTCCCCAGCCACTTCGTCTAGCTCCTCCCGGGGGATCCCGAGGCGTTCCCAGGCCAGCCGGGAGACATAGTCTTCCCAACGTGTCCTGGGTCTTCCCCATGGCCTCCTACCGGTCGGACGTGCCCTAAACACCTCCCTAGGGAGGCGTTCGGGTGGCATCCTGACCAGATGCCCGAACCACCTCATCTGGCTCCTCTTGATGTGGAGGAGCAGTGGCTTTACTTTGAGCTCCCCCCGGATGGCAGAGCTTCTCACCCTATCTCTAAGGGAGAGCCCCGCCACCCGGCGGAGGAAACTCATTTCGGCCGCTTGTACCCGTGATCTTGTTCTTTCGGTCATAACCCAAAGCTCATGATCATAGATGAGGATGGGAATGTAGATCGACCGGTAAATTGAGAGCTTTGCCTTCTGGCTCAGCTCCTTCTTCACCACAACGGATCGATACAGCGTCCCCATTACTGAAGACGCCGCACCGATCCGCCTGTCGATCTCACGATCCACTCTTCCCTCACTAGTGAACAAGACTCCGAGGTACTTGAACTCCTCCACTTGGGGCAGGGTCTCCTCCGCAACCCGGAGATGGCACTCCACCTTTTTCCGGGCGAGAACCATGGACTCGGACTTGGAGGTGCTGATTCTCATCCCAGTCGCTTCACACTCAGCTGCGAACCGATCCAGTGAGAGCTGAAGGTCCTGGCCAGATGAAGCCATCAGGACCACATCATCTGCAAAAAGCAGAGACCTAATCCTGCAGCCACCAAACCAGATCCCCTCAACGCCTTGACTGCGCCTAGAAATTCCGTCCATAAAAGTTATGAACAGAATCGGTGACAAAGGGCAGCCTTGGCGGAGTCCAACCCTCACTGGAAACGTGTCCGACTTACTGCCGGCAATGCGGCACATTGAACAAATAATCTCTAAAAATGAAGGAATATGTAAGAAATGCCTCATAAAGTGTAAGAAAATAGTGCAAAATGTGAAAATGTAAACATAGAGAAACCTGAGAAGATCTATTTTCTGCAGGTTTAGTGGCAGGAAGTTACAGCTGTGCTCTAAAGGGTGAACGCGGCTAAGGTGGTGTGGCATTAGCGGTCTTGCCTTGCATCATTTACAGACCACATTGGTCTGACTACGGTCCCTTTGAAAACTTTTCCTCTTTTATCCACACTTTCTTCAGATGGACTTTCTCTTCTCACTCCATGCAAAGACTCAACCTGACTAGATAATTGATACTGTCACCTGATCATCAGTGATCAACATTTTATCGAACGCAGTTTTGATTAATATGGATCCCGTGTCTATCATGATAGATATGGATATGGTTTTATGACCAAGCACACTGTTATATTGAAGGGAGGGGTGAAGACTAAAGAGGCTGACCTTCCCTCCTCCATCTCCTCGGTCAGGACCTCCACCACATGCTGCTGGCCAAAAGTGTCCTGAAGGAGAGAAATATCTTATTAGGCGCCAACAAAGGTGTGAGTGAATATGCTGATGGGATCCTTCTCACTCGTATCAACACGAAGTCCGCTAGCGCCAGAGGACAGGGGCAGCAGCGTGCTAGGAGAGCCAGGCGAGGGCGCCAGCGAAACACCACCAGGAGTAAACCCAAGGACAGCACGGCCATCAGGCGACACGACCACACCCGCCATCTGACCCGCTTGTAGCCCCGAGCGTCCTGGTGGGGCACAGTGTGACGTTGTGATGGTGTGCAGCGCAGTGCTGCACTTTCTCCACATTTCCTCATGCTACGGTGAAGTAAATTCATTTTTGCCCTCAAAATTCTACACACAATACCCCATAATGACAATGTGAAAAGTTTATTTTTCACATTGTCATTATGGGGCATTGTGTGTAGAATTTTTGTACTCAAAATTCTACACACAATACCCCATAATGACAATGTGAACAGTTTAGTAGGTAAATCTATTTTTGTCCTCAAAAATTCTACACCCAATACCCCATAATGACAATGTGAAGAATTTAGTTTTCACATTGTAATTATGGGGCATTGTGTGTAGAATGTGTGTCCTAAAAATTCTACTCACAATGCCCCATAATGACAATGTGAAAATTTTATTTTTCACTTTGTCATTATGGGGCATTGTGTGGAGAATGTTTGTCCTCAAAATTCTACACCCAATACCCCATAATGACAATGTGAACTTTATTTTTCACATTGTCATTATGGGGCATTGTGTGTAGAATGTTTGTCCTCAAAATTATACACACAATACCCCATAATGACATTGTGAAAAGTAAATTTTTCACATTGTCATAATGACAATGTGAAGAGTTTATGTTTTACATTATCATTATGAGGCATTGTGTGTAGAATGTTTGTCCTCTCCTCAAGATTCTACACATAATACCCCATAATGACAATGTGAAAAGTTTATTAAGTAAATCCATTTTTATTTTTAAAATCCTACACACAATACCACATGACAATGTGAAAAGTTTTTTAAGTAAACCCATTTTTGTCCTCAAGATTCTACACACAATACCCCATGATGACAACGTGAAAAGTTTATTAAGTAAATCAATTGTTGTCCTCAAAATTCTACACACAATACCCCGTAATGTCAATGTCAAATGTTTGTCATTAGGGGGACTTTTTTTAATTTTGAGGACAAAAATGTATTTATTCCACCGTAACATAACAAAATGTGGAAAAAGTGAAGCGCTGTGATTACTTCCCGGATGCACTGTGTTGTTAGCGAGTCCAGTCTGACTTCTGCGGCGTGGTTACCATGTGTTTGCCAGGCGCTCATGCAGGCCGACTGTCCAGTCTGCAGCACACGTCCTGGGGAGCAGGTCACCAGGAACAGTCACCAGACATGTCGACGCGCCCACAAGGTCAATATGAACACACGATGCTTTGACATGCGAGGATAAATAACAAGTAGAGCATTCATTCCATGAGGAACACGCCACAGATGATGAGGGCAATGAGACATTAGAGTGGTGCTGTTCAACTGGCGGCCCTGGGGCCAAAACCGGCCCGGGAACGACGCCATACGAGATCAGTTCAGAACTTGGGAGACCAACATTCTTGCAGCAAATTCCAATAGCATTAATTAAATACCAAACTATATAGCACTGAGGTGCATAACTGCTAAATTAGCTTTAAAAACTGTTAGCATGCTAAAATGCCAACTGTAATTTACGTCAAGCACCTAAAAAATATCACTCTGAAAACTGTGTTTTAAAATGCTAGCATGCTGACATTAGCATGCATCAAGTAGCAAAATATGTCTCGTTATAACTATAAAATTAGCACAAAAAAAACTTTGCATACTAACGTTAAGATGCTAACAGGTATAATTCGTCAAGGAACAAAATATTTGACGCTGACGTGTATAACTGCATAATTAGCAAAACAAAATAGCATGCTGATGCTAGCATGCTAAAATGTTAACTGTAATTTACGTCAAGCACCAAAATATATCACTCTCAGGTGTGTATCTGAAAACTGTGTTTAAAATCCCAGCAAGCTAATGAGAGCATGCATCAACTAGCGAAATATGTATTTTTATACTGACAAAATTTGAAAAAACAAAAACCTAGCATACAAATGTTAAGATGCTAACAGGTATCATTCGTCAAGGAACAAAATATTTTACACTGAGGTTTATACCTGCATAATTAGCACAAAAAAAACTAGCATGCTAATGTTTGCATTAGGTCTGTGTCTAAAAACTGTTTAAAGTGCTAGCATGCTAACATTAGCATGCAACAAGCACCAAAATATGTCTTTTTATACCTATAAAATTTGAAAAACTAAAAAACTAGCATAGTAACGTTAATATGCTAACAGGTATCATTCGTCAAAGAACCAAATATTTGACGCTGAGGTTTATACATGCATAATTAGCAAAAAAAATAGCATGCTGATGCTAGCATGCTAAAATGTTAACTGTAATTTACGTCAAGCACCAAAATATATCACTCTCAGGTGTGTATCTGAAAACTGTGTTTAAAATCCCAGCATGCTAATGAGAGCATGCATCAACTAGCAAAATATGTATTTTTATACCGATAAAATTTGATGAAAAAAAAAACCTAGCATACAAATGTTAAGATGCTAACAGGTATCATTCGTCAAGGAACAAAATATTTTACGCTAAGGTTTATACCTGCATAATTAGCACAAAAAAAATAGCACACTAATGTTTGCATTAGGTGTGTGTCTAAAAACTGTTTAAAGTGCTAGCATGCTAACATTAGCATGCAACAAGCACCAAATATGTCTTTTTACCCATAAAATTTGAAAAAACAAAAAAACTAGCATAGTAACGTTAATATGCTAACAGGTATCATTCGTCAAGAACCAATATTTGACGCTGAGGTTTATGCCTGCATAATTAGCAAAAAAAAAATCCTAGCATGCTAAAATGTTAACTGTAATTTAATAATTACATCATTTAAATTATTTTATACACCTTTAAAAAATATTAACATTGTTAAAAGTGACATTATTTAAGTGGTATGCAATACATACTGTTTATTTACAATTTTAGAAATGCTTGTTTCGTCAAAATATGGAGAGGGCAGTGGTGTTGTGAATATTTATTAATCTATTTTTGCATAAAATTTGTATCCTTTTTTGTGTGGAGCCGACACATAACCAAGTATCAATGCGCGAGTCAGACGCGGATTAATACCTGCGTCCACCTGTCGACATAAAATTGACTTAATAATTCAAACTTAATAATATTGTTTTAAACATTTGTTTGTGATATTCTAAATATTTATAGTAAAATGAAAGAATAAGGACAAAATACAAGCATTATTGTTGATAATAATACACTAAACTAGAACGACGAGCGCATTCACGGACACGTTACTTTTACGGCTATACAGGGAGCGTAAAGGCACTGTAAAACAATAAAGTGGACAAACTATCGTCTCGTTTAAAATATTAACACCAAAGATAAACACAGGAATGTAAACAAAGTGTTAATTGGGTCGTGGGTTGACTTTTAAAAAGAGATTAGCGTCGAAAATGATAGTTTCCGACACTGAGGGGTAAACATGAACATACCGTCAACTGGAAACAGCCATTCGAGGTCTCTAATGTTCTGTTTTTCGTGTTTCTAGGAGAAAATGTGTGGCGACTATTAAAGACTGAGGTGCAGTTAATGAAGGCTGCAAAAAAGGTAAAGTCTGGCAATTAAAGACGGCCGAGAAGTAAAGTCTGCGCTCTGAGCAGCCGGGATAGAACAGCTGACCCGGAAGTGTCATTACCGAGGCAGCAGCAGCATTGCGCATGCGAACACTGGCACGTCAATGCTAACCATTGTCGAGTAATGTTTTTACTGCAGTTTTTAACCCTTATGTTATCCTGCACTTTCCGGGAAATAAATAAATAAATAAATTATATATATATATAAATATATATATATATATATATACACACACACATACATACATACATACATACATACATACATACATACATACATACTTACATACATACATATATATATATATATATATATATATATATATATATACATATATATATATATATTATATATATATATATATATATATATATAGATATATATACACATTAACATTATATACTGTATATATAATACACATATATACATATAAATGATAAATGGGTTATACTTGTATAGCGCTTTTCTACCTTCAAGGTACTCAAAGCGCTTTGACAGTATTTCCACATTTACCCATTCACACACACATTCACACACTGATGGCGGGAGCTGCCATGCAAGGCGCTAACCAGCAGCCATCAGAGGCAAAGGGTGAAGTGTCTTGCCCAAGGACACAACGGACGTGACTAGGAAGGTAGAAGGTGGGAATTGAACCCCAGTAACCAGCAACACTCCAATTGCTGGCACAGCCACTCTACCAACTTCGCCACGCCGTCTACACATATATATATATACATATATATACATATACACATATATACACACACATATATATATATATATATACATACAAACATATATATATACACACACATACATATATATACATATATATACATATATATATATATATATATATATATATATACATATATATATATATATATATATACATATATATATATATACATATATATATATATATATATATATACATATATATATATATACATATATATATATATATATATACATATATATATATATATATATATATATATGTATATATATATATATATGTACATATATATATATATATATATATATACATACATATATATATATATATATATATATATATATATATACACACATATATATATATCCTAGTGGTTAGAGTGTCCGCCCTGAGATCGGTAGGTTGGAGTTCAAATCCCAGCCGAGTCATACCAAAGACTATAAAAATGGGACCCATAACCTCCCTGCTTGGCACTCAGCATCAAGGGTTGGAGTTGGGGGTTAAATCACCAAAATGATTCCCTGGGCGCGGCGCCGCTGCTGCCCACTGCTCCCCAAGGGGATGGGTCAAATGCAGAGGACAAATTTCACCACATCTAGTGTGTGTGTGACAATCATTGGTACTTTAATCTTTAATCTTAATATATATATATATATATATATATATATATATATATATATATATATATATATATATATATATATATATATATATATATATATATATATATATATATACACACATCTCCTCTCTGAGCTGCCACCTTACCGTGGTAGAAGAGATTGCGTGTCCCAATGATCCTAGGAGCTATGTGTCCGGGGGATTTATGCCCCCTGGTAGGGTCTCCCAAGATCCCTAGGTGAGGATCAGACAAAGAGCAGCTCGAAGACCTCAATGAAAAATAAAAACTATGGACCCAGATTTCCCTCGCCCGGACGCGGGTCACCGGGGCCCCCTTCTGGAGCCAGGCCCCCTCCAATGGGCTCACCACCCATAGCAGGGGTCATAGAGGTCGGGTGCGATGTGAGCTGGGCGGCAGCCGAAGGCAGGGCACTTGGCGGTCCGATCCTCGGCTACAGAAGCTAGCTCTTGGGACGTGGAACGTCACCTCGCTGGGGGGGAAGGAGCCTGAGCTAGTGCGCGAGGTGGAGAAGTTCCGGCTAGACATAGTCGGACTCAATTCGACGCACAGCAAGGGCTCTGGAACCAGTTCTCTCGAGAGGGGCTGGACTCTCTTCCACTCTGGCGTTGCCGGCAGTGAGAGGCGACGGGCTGTGGCAATTCTTGTTGCCCCCCGGCTCAGAACCTGCATGTTTGAGTTCAACCCGGTGGACGAGAGGGTAGCTTCTCTCCGCCTTCGGGTGGGGGAACGGGTCCTGACTGTGGTTTGCGCTTAAGCGCCAAACCGCAGCTCAGAGTACCCACCCTTTTTGGATTCACTCGAGGGAGTACTTGAGAGTGCTCCCCCGGGTGATTCCCTTGTTCTACTGGGGGACTTCAACGCTCATGTTGGCAGCGACAGTGAAACCTGGAGAGGCGTGATTGGGAAGAATGGCCGCCCGGATCTGAACCCGAGCGGTGTTTTGTTATTGGACTTTTGTGCCCGTCACAGATTGTCCATAACAAACACCATGTTCAAACATAAGGGTGTCCATATGTGCACTTGGCACCAAGACACCCTAGGCCGCAGTTCCATGATCGACTTTGTAATTGTGTCGTCGGATTTGCGGCTTCATGTTTTGGACACTCGGGTGAAGAGAGGGGTGGAGCTTTCTACCGATCACCACCTGGTGGTGAGTTGGCTGCGATGGTGGGGGAAGATGCCGGACAGACCTGGCAGGCCCAAACGCATTGTGAGGGTTTGCTGGGAACGTCTGGCAGAGTCTCCTGTCAGAGAGAGTTTCAATTCCCACCTCCGGAAGAACTTTGAACATGTCACGAGGGAGGTGCTGGACATTGAGTCCGAATGGACCATGTTCCGCGCCTCTATTGTCGAGGCGGATGATTGGAGCTGTGGCCGCAAGGTAGTTGGTGCCTGTCGTGGCGGTAATCCTAGAACCCGTTGGTGGACACCGGCGGTGAGGGATGCCGTCAAGCTGAAGAAGGGATCCTATCGGGTTCTTTTGACTCATAGGACTCCTGAGGCAGCGGACAGGAACCGACAGGCCAAGCGGTGTGCGGCTTCGGCGGTCGCGGAGGCAAAAACTCGGACATGGGAGGAGTTCGGGGAAGCCATGGAAAACGACTTCCGGACGGCTTCGAAGCGATTCTGGACCACCATCCGCCGCCTCAGGAAGGGGAAGCAGTGCACTATCAACACCGTGTATGGTGAGGATGGTGTTCTGCTGACCTCGACTGCGGATGTTGTGGATCTGTGGAGGGAATACTTCGAAGACCTCCTCAATCCCACCAACACGTATTCCTATGAGGAAGCAGTGCCTGGGAATCTGTGGTG
>NC_084731.1:68789755-68827255 GCF_033978785.1 Entelurus aequoreus
TTTTTTTTTAAACAACATTATTAAGAGATCATATTGTCTGTTTCTTAAAAGGGACTGTTTGCAATGTGCTCAAAGTTATATTTTTCAAACTCGAAAATATACCAACAACACCATCAGCTATCTTATGTTACTAATAATTGTTTTAACTTTTGTTATTATTATTTCCATGTTTTCACATGTTAGAATAAAATATACATTCAATGATAAATGTACTCGCTAATCTTTGCTAAATTGCAATTATTAGCAAACAATAGTGGTGTAACGGTACACAAAAATTTCGGTTCGGTGCGTACCTCGGTTTAGAGGTCACAGTTCGGTTCATTTTCGGTACAGTAAGAAAACAACAAAATATAAATTTTTTGGTTATTTATTTACCAAATTTGTAAACAATGGCATAACATACATATACACACAGGGTCCATTGCCAGGGTTAATGTGGTCAACATATTTAAAATAAAAAACTAAATAAGATAAGGCTCAGAATGGTTTCTTAACAAAACTTTTCTACATATAAAGTGTTTTTTTTGATTGATTGATTGAGACTTTTATTAGTAGATTGCACAGTACAGTAAATATTCCGTACAATTGACCACTAAATGGTAACACCCGAACTTGTTTAAGTCTGGGTACACGTTAATCAACATTAAACTGCCTCAAGTTGTTGCTCAGATTAAATAAAGTGACAAAACTTTTCTTCTACATATAAAAAGTGCAATATTAAACAGTTTCAAGTCAACTCAGCCTCAGATTAACTTTTCTTCCCCCCCCCCCCCCCCCCCCCCCCCCCCCCCCCCCCCCAGCCTGGCTAACTTGGCAGTAAGAGGTGGGAGCTGTTTGCTCGTCTTTATCTTTGTTGAAGCGATGTTCACTTAGGGGTGGTGCCGCTTCAAAAGTGTTAGCATGTTTGACGTGTTGGCAGAAGCATGCCTTACCGCTGCTGAACAATGTCGGCAAACCTCCGTCCTCCGCACCGCGCAGCCGAAGTGTTCCCAAACGGGAGATCTTAACGAGGCAGGAGGGTCTTCCAGCTCTGGCTTTTATATGTTGTCCTAGCCCGGTCGTTGCTAGCATGCCGTGTGGTTGTGCCTCGGTGTGCATTGTTTACACAACGTGCGCTACACTACTTAATATGTCCGTGTGGAAACTCGTTCGGTACACCTCCGAACCGAACCGGAACCCCTGTACCGAAACGGTTCAATACAAAATACACGTACCGTTACACCCCTAGCAAACAACAAACATAACTAACGTTGTCTGTTCTGCAGGGTGACGTTTACGTCCTCAAAGCCGGAACATAATGCTTACAACACTTTGGAAAGTTAGCGCCTGTAGGTTTAATCAATCAGTTTATTTTATTCGGAACATGTTAAAACTTCACAAGCACACATTTTTGCTGAAGTCATCAACGGTCCAAAATGAAAACCTTTCTGGTCCCACTCCCTGATGTGGGATCTGGGCCGAGGATATTGTTGTGGCTTGTGCAGCCCTTTGAGACACTTGTGATTAGGGGCTATATAAATAAACTTTAATTGATTGACTGACTCCCATTTACTATACACTTAGACCATTTTGCCCCTTTTGGTCTCCCCTTGACTCCCATTGTAACACAAATTTTTTAATTACCTAAAAAAAGGGACAAGCGGTAGAAAATGGATGGATGGAGTGACATATTTTTATGTTTTCAACACAAATACTGAATAACTCTAAGCATCTCCCTTCGAAATGCCAGGACAAATAGTTTTGGGTGTATTTACACCTCTCAACCACTAGTTGACACAAGATACATTTTATTCAGTCATATAAAGCGTTTCTGCATAGCTGTTTATTCAAATTGAAAAATCTGCCAACTAACGACTTTAACGCAAAAAACTATGATCATGGTGGGTTGTTATTGCTACACAGAGGTGTGTAAATGTGCTTTCGAAGACATTTCGTGCCTATTGTGTGTGTGCAATGGCACTAGTAAACCACTAAATCAAGTCAGATGATTTGGTTTCACACACGAAGGCCAATTTAGTGTTGCCAATCAGCCAGGTGCATGTCTTTGGAGGTGGGAGAAAAACCCCAGCAGTCCCGGGGAGAACATGCAAACTCCACACAGAAAGACCCGAACCCGGGACCTTCTCACAGTGAGGCACGATTGTAACCACAGTGCCAATGTGCTTCCCCGTGTTGAAACCTAATAGCAAATATTCCTCTGTAAACTCATGTTTTGGTAAATATTGCATATGTAGTGTTTTCCCCATAAAACACATATTTTTTTACAAAAAAATAATAAAAAACATCCATCCATTTTCTACCGCTTGTCCCTTTTGGAGTCGCGGGGGGTGCTGGAGCCTATCTCAGCTGCATTCGGGCGGAAGGTGCGGTACACCCTGGACAAGTAAAAAAAAAACATTAAAATACAGTGTATATTTTTTTAAATAATGTAAATATCAAAAGCTGTTTTTTTTAAATAAAAAAATAGTAAAAACCTCATATTAATGGATAGGTTCAAACCTGATGAAAGATTTGAAGCGTTTAAAGTTAAACAAAAAAAAGTAATAATAATATGACTTAACACTTTTATGAGTTTGCCCATTTTTTAAAATTCACCACAGCGTCAATTCCAGTCTTTCAACAATTGCCATTTCTTTAGAATCAAAACCTATATTCATATATTACATATAGCCTAATATTTGCGCACTATTTTGTAAACAATGGCATAACATACATATACACACAGGGTCCATTGCCAGGGTTAAGAGTGATGCTCCGAAAATTCGGTTGTCTTACATAAAAAAAAAACTAAACCGGATGTTGTGATAAAATATCCACTCCCACTGGCGACTGCGTCATTCATTGACGTAGCTCGCCTAAAGCTGACGTAAGAAAAATCACTTTAAAAAGATCGGATTCCAATTGGACTACCTCCTGATGTGGCCTTAATCTGATGCCAAAAAATCAGATATGCAGTGCTTTGAAACGTTTAGACTGGCAAAGAAAAAACAGATCTGTGTCACTTGAGAGCAAAAACTCATATTTGGTGCGCAGTGTAAACGGGACCTATGTACTGAAATGAATTTTTTTTATTTAAACGGGGATAGCAGATCCATTCTATGTGTCATACTTGATCATTTCGTGATATTGCCATATTTTTGCTGAAAGGATTTAGTATAGAACAACGACGATAAAGTTCGCAACTTTTGGTCTCTGATAAAAAAAAGCCTTGCCCCTATCGGAAGTAGCGTGACGACACCGGAGGAAGGACTGCTCATATTTTCCTATTGTTTACACCAGCAGCGAGAGAGATTCGGACAGAGAAAGCGACGATTACCCCATTAATTTGAGCGAGGATGAAAGATTCGTGGATGAGGAACGTGAAAGTGAAGGACTAGCGTGCAGTGCAGAACGTATCTTTTTTCGCTCTGACCGTAACTTAGGTACAAGGGTTCATTGGATTCCACACTCTCTCCTTTTTCTATTGTGGATCACGGATTTGTATTTTAAACCACCTCGGATACTATATCCTCTTGAAAATGAGGGTCGAGAACGCAAAATGGACATTCACAGTGACTTTTATCTCCACAACAATACATCGGTTAAGCTCTTTAGCTCCTGAGCTAACGTGATAGCATCGGGCTTTACTGCATATAGAAACAAAACAAATAAGTCCCTGACTGGAAGGATAGACAGAAGATCAACAATACTACCAAACTCTGGACATGTAAATAAACGGTTAATGCTTTCCAGCTTGGCGAAGCTTAATAATGCTGTTGATAACGACGCCATTGAAGCTAACTTAGCTACGGAACCTCGACAGAGCTATGCTAAAAACATTAGCTCTGCACCTACGCCAGCTTTCATCTGCTCATCACGACTCGTGCTCACCTGCGTTCCAGCGATCAACGGTACGACGAAGGACTTCACCCAATCACTGATGCGGTTGGCGGCCCGGAGATGGAGGAAATCAAGGTGAGGTCGTTCGGCTAGCGCGTCTGCTATCCTCAAAGTGCTCCTGGTTGTGTTGCTGTAGTCCGCCGCTAATACACCGATCGCACCTACATCTTTCTTCTTTGCAGTCTCCATTGTTCATTAAACAAATTGCAAAAGATTCACCAACACAGATGTCCAGAATACTGTGGAATTTTGAAATGAAAACAGAACTTTTTGTATTGGTTTCAATGGGTTTCGAATACTTCCGCTCCACTGTTGACGTCACGCGCAAACATCATCATATCGAAACGTTTTCAGCCGGAAGTTTGCCGGGAAATTTAAAATTGCACTTTATAAGTTAACCCGGCCGTATTGGCATGTGTTGCAATGTTAAGATTTTATCATTGATATATAAACTATCAGACTGCGTGGTCGGTAGTAGTGGGTTTCAGTAGGCCTTTAGCTCCAGACTTCTTCTGTTTGTTTGGTATTGTAATTTTCCAGGAATGTAGGCTCACACAACTTCTCTGTTTCTTTATTGCACAAGCTGCGATACAACCACACAGCAAACCCCAATTTGCGTCTTCCCTTGTGCGATACAACCACACAGCAAACCCCAATTTGCGTCTTCCCTCTTTTCCCAGCAATACTTTAACACCTTTACTAAACAAGAATTAAGCACAAACATGAAGCAAGGTCTAATTGTTTCAATCCCTAAACCTGGCAAGGATAAGAGAATTCTCAAAAATTTAAGACCAATTACTTTACTCAATACAGATTATAAAATTATTTCAGGCTCTATTTTTACTAGATAAAAAAAGGAATTTCTAGTGTTATTGAGGAAACAGTCCGGTTTCCTAAAAGGACGTTCTATACAAAATAACATTAGGCTAGTTTTAGACTTAGTGAATTTCAAGGATATCATCGACAGCGAAAGTCTCATCTTGTTTTTAGACTTTTATAAAGCATTTGACTGTTGAACATCCATTTATTCTACAAACTCTGAAACATTTAGGATTTGGACACACATTTTTCCAAGATTTGATGTCAAAAGAGGAATAAGACAAGGCTGTGGAAGTTCACCTTTATAATTTATAATGGTGGCAGAAATGTTAGCTATTTTCATTAAGAACTATTTTATAGCAGGCATTCAAGTGATGGGAAATGAGATATTAATAAGTCAACTGGCTGACGACACCACACTTTTTTTGAAAAATCATCATCAAATCCGTGTGGCCCTACAAGCTATTGATTCTAAAGCTTCTGGACTCTACTTAAACACGGACAAGTGTGAAATACTCACCTTGCATGATTGGCCAAACACAACATTGTACAATATCAAAGTGAAAGATGAGGTGACATATTTAGGCATTCTTATATGTAAAAACAAGATCAGAGCAGGTAAGGTCAACTTTGTAAACCGAATTGATCACTGTAAATCAATCCTAAACAGGTGGCTTCAGAGGGACTTATCCATCTTTGGAAGAATCTTGCTGACTAAAATGGATAGCATATCCAGACTTATCTACCCGGCTTGTTCCCTACCTACTACAACCAAGATTGTTAAAACTATTAATGATATCAACCTAAAATTTATTTGGAAAAATAAATGTCATTACATAAGGAAAATAACATATGGTTAAAGATGTCAAAGAGGGTGGTGTTCTGTCTGGTTTGTTGAATTTATTAATAATATATGTAAAACCAGTGTTTAAGTTCACTTTGGAATTCAACAGTGAGGTGCACTTCCTCCTTTAGACAGCAGGAGGCAGCATTGCCTAGTTTACAGTAATGTCCATGATAGTAGGGCACAAAAAGGAGTTCCTTTCAAGTAGACTTTAAGCTAGTTCAGTGACGATCGCAAACGTTTTCATCTGCTCGAATCTCATGCCAAACAAAGTATCATCGGTATGTATTGTTGAGTAGTATGCTAATATTTGATTGAGTTGTATCATTTGTTGGTTGTGATGTAATTTGGGACGTTTTATGGCCAAAAGTCAGTCATGCTAATTTTCGGAATTCATACAGTGAAGGGAATGTTAGCATAGTAAGCTAGTTTGCTGTAGAGCACTTAAATTACATATTTTGTGGCGTTTATTTATCCATTTAAGTTCAATACACAGCATAATGCATGTTTTATTGTAGTGGGCTTGTGTGTGTGTAATTGGCTGTGTATGCATGTCTGTAATGTAAGCATGTATGTTTTCAGTTTTACCCTTTTTAGGGTCAATAAACCTGTGGACAAGAAGACGTTTTTCAGAGTGTTTGATCAAGAAAGGGTGTTAGGGTAAAGCCAAGATATTTCTACATATCGAGGGCGGCACAGGTGGTTTAAAATATGATTGACTTTAAAGTAATCAATAGCGTTAAGCTAAAATGGTTAAATGATCTTGCAAACTCATGTTCAATATGGTATACATTTCCAAATGTCATATTCCAGAGATTGGGAGGAAAACATTTTCTGTTGCATTGTGACTTTCATGTCAACTCATTTTCACCAACAGACCCTACTTTACTGGAAATTATTGTTTAAACACAATTTCTCTCCACACAACACACCTATATGGAACAACCATTACATTTTAGTTAATAAAAAATCCATATATATACTGTATATTAGGCGTGGCGAAGTTGGTAGAGTGGCTGTGCCAGCAATCGGAGGGCTGCTGGTTACTGGGGTTCAATCCCCACCTTCTACCATCCTAGTCACGTCCGTTGTGTCCTTGGGCAAGACACTTTGATTGATTGATTGATTGATTGATTGAGACTTTTATTAGTAGGTTGCACAGTGAAGTACATATTCCGTACAATTGACCACTAAATGGTAACACCCGAATAAGTTTTTCAACTTGTTTAAGTCGGGGTCCACTTAAATTGATTCATGATACAGATATATACTATCATATATACTATCATCATAATACAGTCATCACACAAGATAATCACATTGAATTATTTACATTATTTACAATCAGGAGTGTGGAGGGGGGGTGGGGTGGGGGGGGGGGGTAGTGGACATAGAGAGAGAGAGAGAGAGAGAGAGATCAGAGAGAGAGAGAGAGAGAGATCAGAAGGCATAAGAAAAAGAATCTGCATTTGATTGTTTACATTTGATTATTAGCAATCCGGGGAGGGTGTTAGTTTAGGGTTGTAGCTGCCTGGAGGTGAACTTTTATAGCGGTTTTGAAGGAGGATAGAGATGCCCTTTCTTTTATACCTGTTGGGAGCGCATTCCACATTGATGTGGCATAGAAAGAGAATGAGTTAAGACCTTTGTTAGTTCGGAATCTGGGTTTAACGTGGTTAGTGGAGCACCCCCTGGTGTTGTGGTTATGGCGGTCATTTACGTTAAGGAAGTAGTTTGACATGTACTTCGGTATCAGGGAGGTGTAGCGGATTTTATAGACTAGGCTCAGTGCAAGTTGTTTAACTCTGTCCTCCACCTTGAGCCAGCCCACTTTAGAGAAGTGGGTAGGAGTGAGGTGGGATCTGGGGTGGAGGTCTAGAAGTAACCTGACTAGCTTGTTCTGAGATGTTTGGAGTTTAGATTTGAGGGTTTTGGAGGTGCTAGGGTACCAGGAGGTGCATGCGTAATCGAAAAAGGGTTGAACGAGAGTTCCCGCCAGAATCCTCAAGGTGCTTTTGTTGACCAGAGAGGAAATTCTGTAGAGAAATCTCGTTCTTTGGTTAACCTTTTTGATTACCTTGGTTGCCATTTTATCACAGGAAAGGTTAGCCTCTAGAATGGAACCTAGGTAGGTGACCTCATCTTTCCTGGTGATGACACTGTCACCTACTTTTATGGTGAAGTGATTGACTCTCTTAAGTTTGATGTGGGACCCAAACAGGATGGATTCTGTTTTACCCAAGTGGATGGATAGCTTGTTGTCAGCGAGCCAGGTGCAAGTTCGACAGAGCTCAGCACTGAGGATTTTCTCCACCTGTGACTTGTCCTTGCCGGATACCAGCAGGGCAGAGTCATCCGCAAACAAAAACAATTCACAGTCACATGCCGATGACATGTCGTTTATGTATATTAGGAACAGTAAAGGTCCCAATATACTGCCTTGGGGGACTCCACAGCTCACCGAGAGGGGGGGGGGACACGGTGCCGTTCACCTCTACCACCTGCTCCCTCCCCTCCAAGTAAGACTGCATCCAGCTCCAAGAGGTTTTGTTAAATCCGATTGCTCTGAGCTTATCCAACAGTATAGCGTGGTTAACGGTGTCAAAGGCCTTCTGAAGGTCCAGCATGACCATGCCGCAGTATTTGCCCGCGTCCACCTCATGTTTGATGTGGTCGGTCAGATAGAGAAGGCATGTGTCAGTGGAGTGGTTAGTTCTGAAGCCGGATTGGAATTTGTACATGAGTTTATTAGTGGCAAGGTAACTATCGACCTGTTCATAAACTATTTTCTCCATTACTTTCGAAATGGATCTGAGAATAGAAACAGGTCGGTAGTTGCCAGGTTCCAATTTGCTTCCTTTTTTAAAGAGGGGAGTTACTCTTGCTATCTTAAAATCTTTTGGTACTTGGCCTTGTGTAATTGATAGGTTTATTATGTGCGTGATGATCGGGGCAATGATGGAGGCAGAGTCCCTGAGGAATCTGGAGGGAATATTATCAAGGCCGGTGGCCTTGTTAGGGTGGAGCGCGCTCAATTTTTTAAACACCTCATCAGCTGTGACCATTTCTAATTTGAAATCATTGTTGGATACTCCTAGCTTTCTGTAGAAGGCTTTAATGTGTTCTACACCAAAGCGACCAGAGTGGTGGGACAGCTTGTTGACAAGAGTTGCAGCTATGCTGGTGAAAAAGGCGTTAAGTCTGCTAGCTACCTCCATTTTGTCTGTAATGAGGGAGTCACCCTCCTTGATGCTGATGTTGGTGAGTCTTGTTTTAAGTTTCTGGCTGCAACCAGGAAGCTGGTTGTTGAGAATTTTCCAGAGCTCACGTGGCTTATTCGTGTTTTCCTCTATTTTGTCGTTAATGTAATTTTTTTTTAAGGATTTAGTCAGGTTGGTTGACTTATTTCTTAATTTATTGCATTGCTTTTTGAGAGTTGAAAGGAGTAATTTGAGGTTGATATTATTGGGTTGTTTATCTACTTCTGTTTTACATTTTTGGTATTCAGAGTATTTCCTGTCTCTGTCTTTTATGGCAGCTAATAGGTCCGGATTCATCCATGGTTCCGAGCGGGCTTTGATCCTGACTGTTTTCACGGGAGCCATGTCATTTAGTATCTTTAGGAACGCCGTTTTGAAGCGATCCCAAGCGACATCGACCAGGTTGCTCGCGAGCACAGGGGACCAGTCCCACTCATCTAATTTTAAATTGAAATTGTCATTGGAGTATTTTTTGAGGGATCTGGATTGGGCTGTTATGTGGCCATTGGCTTTAGGTTTAGCTATTTTACGGGTGCAGAAGGTTAGATAGTGGTCGCTAAGACCACAGATCATGACCCCACTATTTTTTATTTTAGGCCGGTCTGAAGTGAGAATGAGATCTATGGTTGATTGGGTGGAATCACACACCCTTGTGGGTAGCGCTATTAGCTGGGAAAGACCGTGCAGATTACAAAACTTGCTGAAGGATCTGAAGACAGGCGCATCTTTGCGTTGAATATCTGTGTTCAGATCCCCAGTTATAATTTTCTCCATGTTGTCTGTCCCCGCCAAGCATTCTTCCAAAGCCCCATAGAAATCACTCTGATTAGGGGGTCTATAAACAGTCCCTATTAGTACCGGCTTAGCATTTTTAAATTTGATTTCCGCCCACACAGATTCCAGGTTATTGTGGTTAAGATCAGTGCGAGTTATGTATTTAATATCCTGGTGAATATACATACAAACGCCCCCACCGTGTTTATTCCTATCATTTCTGATAACCGAAAAGTTTTGTATTTCTATCTCTGAGTCAGAAATACTTTGATCAAATTTGGTTTCCGAGAAACACAAGATTTTTACCTTCGTGTTGAGGAACATTTCTCTGATTTGGTCGAGTTTGGCTCCAGAGAGGCTGTTCACATTAAGGTGGATGATGTGTAGTCCACTGGAACCAAAAAGAGCATCAGAGTCCGCTGTGTTGTGGTACTGACCAGAAAAATTGTTGGTTATTATTGCTGTTGCAGTTGAAGAGCAAGGAGAGAGAGGAGAGAGAGGCATATTGATCGTCCTCCAGGTGAAGGGGGAGGGAGAGAAAGGGGGAGGGGAGGGAGAGGAAGGAGGAGGCCAGGTAGGGTTGCTGGGGGATGGGTTGGGTTTCCTTTTGGCTGGCTTTTTTGAAGACAAAGAGAAAGAGAATAACGAAAATGTTTGTGTAAAGGCGCCTCTAAATCCTGTGTATGGCGCGTCCTCGGCCGTCCGGGACCGGGGAGAGGTCGCGTGGACCCCCGCCATCTCGTGCAGTTCCCCGCAATCACCGATGTCTGGGTCGCCGTCCACCGCAGCCGCCGCGTCGTTCACCGCCGCTGAGTCGCTGCCTTCTCTGATGACTGGGTCGTCCTCCACCGCCGCCGCCGAGCCTCCGACCGTGTCGATGAACGGGGCGAAGTCCTCCGCCGAGCCGCCGACCGCAGGAGCACAGGTGAGCCTGAGCTGAGACGAGCCGGTAGCCGAGTTAGCTTCGATGGCGACGCTAGCAGTAGCATTGCTAGTCTTCGCCAGTCGGGACAACATTAACCGTGTTGTTGCAGGTCCAGGGTTGAGTTCAGTGTCTCCTGATAGTAGAAGTAATAGTAGTATTATTGACTTTCTGTCTATCCTTCCAGTCAGGGGCATGTTTCTTCTGCCTCGATGTGCAGACAAGCACGATGCTAACACGTTAGCTCCGAAGCCAAGGTGCTTCGCCGATATATTGTCGTGGAGATAAAAGTCACTGTGTATGTCCATTTCGCGTTCTCGACTCTCATTTTCAAGAGGGTAGAGTATCCGAGGAGGTTTAAAATATAAATCCGTAATCCACAGTAGAAAAAGGAGGAAGTGTGGGATAATCCGAGCAGTTGTTTGGATTCCCGATCGGGAGCGAAAGAGGGTGCGACCGCTCATCTCGGCGTCTCAGCATACAAATACATGATGGGTGCTGGTAGCGCCTTGCATGGCAGCTCCCTCCATCAGTGTGTGAATGGGTGAATGTGGAAATACTGTTAAAGCGCTTTGAGTACCTTGAAGGTAGAAAAGCGCTATACAAATATAACCCATTTATCATATATATATATATATATATATATATATATATATATATATATATATATATATATATATATATATATATATATATATATATATATATATATATATATATATATATATATATATATATATATATATATATATATATATGCTGTCAGACATTTTATAGACAGTTATGGCAGTTTGTTTACGTATGAAAAAATTTATAAGTATCAATGTCAAAAAATCTGTTTCAAAATATCACCAAAGCAATACCTCTATCCTTAAAATCTATGGTGACTCAAGATGTTTTATATTCAAATACTACCCCTTGTCTAAGAAACCTTAATTTTGAAGATGTTAATTTCTGTGATGAAAAATGTTCCAACAAATATATGAGGGCAGTTTTAGTGAAATAATATTATCCGGGCACAGTTCATAGACAATAAATCTTGAAGGAGTTTACAAAAGTTGAGCTAAGGAAAGTAAGGACAAGATATATTACATACCCGATTTTTCCCAAAATTAAAGAAATAAAACTTAAAATTATTAATGGAATATACCCTTCAAAGGATTTTTTTAAACTTTAATTTAACATGGAAGTTGATGGCTGTTATATATGTGGAGCCGTAGAGGATGTCAATCATCTGTGTGTGGAATGTGAAAGTGTGTGTGTGAGAGTGTACATGTGTTTTGGGAGGAGATCAGAGATTGGCTGAGAAACAAGGGTGTGGAGATGTCCCCATTCTCTATAGAAGAGATCAAAATTGGTATTTTTATAAACGATTGTAACATAGAAATGTTTGTCAACAATATTATGCGCCAGGCAAATATGTTTCTACATAAATGTCGATTTATGAAAGTAAGGCCTACATTTTCTAATTGGCTTAATGGTTTACGATTATCAATCAAATCTTGAAGGATGATTAAGAGTACAAAAGCCCTTAAAAACATTTCAAGTGATTTAGGTAGCCCTTTTTGTCTTTTGTTTGTTTATTCATATTTTTCATTATTATTATTTATTAATATTGAATACTCTATCTGTATTTGCTTTTGTTTTCTTTCCTTGACATGTTTTGTTGATGTCGTGATTTGCTCAACCTGATGTGTAGATTGTTGGTTATGTTGAAAGTGCCTTGACTTTTGTGTTCATTATAAATGTATGTTTCTTGTTCAATAAAAAAAAAAATAATAATAATTAAAAACATTTTGAACGCCTTTACTTTCTATAATCAACGTCCCTTCCCTGTCCCTCCCCAGAAGTCCCGCCCCCAAGCCAAAGCCATTGGAAAACACCCCGTAGCCAGCCGCTACTATAGACATCTTATAAGTAGACGCAGCATCGAGCGCTACTGCCTACTGGCGCTGACGAGACGCGGGGCCGCCATCTTGGAGTGGTGATCCGCTCCACTCAGTGCAATTCATTTGGCAGGAGCATTGAACTGTCAGCGCATTTAATTCATCTTACCTCACTGAATACCACTGATTTTCACGCGGTTTTTTGTCATTCGTGTAGCTATGATAAAGGACACATGTTCTGGCGTGTTTTATTATTCATAGTTTGCTTAACAGTTATAGAATATTCTTATATGCTATAAGTGACCAGACGTTCGAGATCAAAACTGGGAATATAATCCCAGAGAAGGGGGGGAACAACGTTCAGCTATTTTTGAATTCAAGAAACAATATGATTAGGTTATATATACATGCGTATATCCTACATAAACAATGTATGAATACATTAGATATCTATATATCTTAAGGACCTATAGACTGTATCTCTGTTGCTGCAGCAGCAGAGAGTTTATTCTGTCTTGACACTTTGTATTGATATTTTGTATTACATTCTTCCCTTAAATGATAATGTTTACAGCAGGGGTCACCAACGCGGTGCCCGCGGGCACCAGGTCGCCCGTAAGGACCAGATGAGTCGCCCGCGGGCCTGTTCTAAAAAAAAAAAAAATTATTATATATATTTTTTTTAAATTAAATCTACATAGAAAAAACACAAGATACACTTTCAATCAGTGCATCAACCCAAACAACCTCCCCCATGCACACTCATCCACACCCACTCACACAAAAGGGGTTATTTCTTTCTGCTACCAATATTCTGGTTCCCACAATATAGACAACACATCTGCAAGGGACACACATGATTGTATAGGCTGCTGGTCCACTAACATTTTCATTAATTACTATTTTTTATGTAATTATTTTTATATTGTTTTACTTTCTTTTTTATCCAAGAAAATGTTTTTTATTTATTTATCTTATTTTATTTCATTTTTTTAAAAAGGGCCTTATCTTCAACAGACCAGGTTGTCAATGAAATTAGATTTGTTTAAAGGGTTTTTTAAACCAGGCCCAGTCCAGATAATGTCCAAGTCGGACTCAGCAACACACACCTTCATTCATGTACACAGAAAAAAATTAGGGAACACAACAGATTGCATATAATTTATAAACAAAATTACATTTTCAAAATAAGCATTTATGTACAGTCCAGATTATGTCCAGGTCACTCAAATTAGGGAACACAACAACAGATATCATATAATCTATAAACATAATTATACTTTCAAAATAAGCCTTTGAGGACTTCTCATCTTTTTTTAATGTTTTTTGGCATCATTATCGTTTTCAACCATGTAACTTTCTAAAGTTAGAAAATACTGAATAAATGTTTTAAAGAAAGTAATACTAAGTGAATATCTGTTTTTGGCCTTAAAAATAAACATTTTACAGAGTACTATAATTAAATTGACTAAATCATGATTGTCAATGAACTCTCCTAAAATAACAGAAACCACATTAAGCTTCATAAACAAACCAATCCTTAAACACATTTTTTCAACTTCCACCCAAAACAAAGACACAATATGACAATACCAAAACAAATGTTCAGGCTCCTGACAACAAAATCGGCAATCATCTGACTCGGTCATATTTAGGGATGATACTCGAAACCGGTTTTCCCGGTTGTTTGATAAGAAAAGAACCGAGTCCTCGGACTCGAATCCCTTTTTGAGAACCGGTACCTGTTATCAAGACCACTATAGTAAAGGAAAAGAGTTGATTATTTATTCGAATCCCGTCCCGACCAGAAATGCTCCGTGGGACATCACAAGAATTGACGTCATGTAGCTCAGTAATTAGGCGCAGATAGCGAAAGCAGGAAAACAATGGACGGGAAAAAGCGCTCCAAGGTGTAATAAAGTTCAAAACAAAAGCTATAATCCATCGAATAACTTTACTGAGAGATTTTAGCAGGGTAAAACACATGACGAACACTTTTACGACCAACCGGAAACATAGCAACCAGGCTAGCAACACACCTCCTTTACGGCAGCTGTCGCAACGTTCTTAAAACAACCGCACCACATACATATACCTGTATATACAACACATCTCCCTTTTTTAACTTTTGTTTTTCTTTCCTTGTAAACAAAACAAAATCACACTGTAGATGTGTTGTCTGTCTAATTATAAATAATGCAGACGAGGCGTGTTGGCTGAGTTCTTGACGTTTACTTTCACAGCGTGGCAACATGCAACACTTTTCGGGGCTACGGCGCATGCTCGTAACTCCCGTTGCATGCTGGGTAGTGTAGTTGTTATAATCTCTAGCTCATAACATTTTTCCCCCTATAAAGAAATAATGTTAACTCAATAAAGTGTATTTCTTTTTTTAGCTTTAACTTTTCATTTTTTAGCATTGTAACCACATTTGCAAACAACTTTTCTCTTCATAGAATTTTCTTTCAATAAAGAAATAAAGTGCAAAAATGTCAAAGCATCATAACAAACAGTTATGTCAAATAGCAGCAGAAGTGCACTTTTTGGAGAGCTGTATTATTTTCAGTTTTGTGCCCAAGGGACTGATTTTATTTAACACTATATTATTATTTATACACCTATTGTGATCACAGAGACAGCTTGTTTTTGTGTTACTGTATATATTTGTTTCTCTGAAAAATCCCACTTAATATACTTTGGGTAACAACAGTCAATATTTCTTTATTTTATTTTATTTTTTTAGGTGGGTAACAGTCAATATTTATTTATTTATTAGATTTTATTTTTTTATTATATAATAAAAGTGAGCTTTTGTTAAACCAAATATTGTGTGTTTTTTTCCATATACAACAACCTATCTGGACTCGATAAGAGAATCGATAAGGAATCGGTTTGATAAGAGGATTCGATAATAGGCTTGAACTCGATAATTCCTTATCAAACATCATCCCTAGTCATATTCCATAATCTTAACATTTTCCCTGTGGGTAAGAAGTTATAAATAATTTAAATTTGAAAATAACGATTTTGCACATCGATAGTGGTTTTATAGATTAGTTTGAATATGGCATCCCATGGCAACGGGCAGTCAAAAAAGTCCTCCCATTTTCCATTTGTGTTGTATGAGGCAGCCTTCAAAGATTTCTTTATTAAATAAAAATTATATATGTTTCTATTTATTTTAGTTCCTTTTTGCCAACTAGAATTTCTTATTAGAGGTTTACAAACTAATAATTTAGTAGTTCCATAATTAATTATTTGTTTCCATCTTTTCCCAATTACTCCAGTTAGTTGATAAAATGAAAAGCTTGAGCAAGCATCACCATACATAGCTCTAAATTCATCATACTTCATAATTTTACCATTCTCATTGACAATATCATTGACAAAAATGATTCCTCTTTCAAACATATTTTTCCAAAAGAAAGGCTTTCCATCTATTACAATATTAGAGTTCATCCATATTAACTGCTGCAAAATATCGTCTCTTTTTTCTGGCACATAAAATTGAAAACACCACTATGAGTGGATTGTTTCCTTTATGAACCCCGCCATGTTTCCCAGCAGACTCTCTGGAAGTTGGATCACTTGTAAAAAAGGATACAATTTATTTTGATACAGTACATGTTTTTGGTCCAACAGGACATTTGTGTACCACTCAATGTTTAAATACATCTTTGGAACAATTGATGCTTTTAAAGACAGACACATAGCTTCAAGGTTGAGAAGTTTCAGGCCCCCATATTCATACTCTTTGTACAAAACCTTTCTTTTAATCGTTTCTGGTTTGCCGTTCCAGACAAAATCGAAGACCCTCCGCTCATAAATCTTTAAAAAGTTTTGTGATGGAGCTGGTAATGACAAAAACAAATAAATAAATTGAGGAATAATTAACGAGTTGGCAATAGACATTTTACCATACAAGGTTAGGGATTTCCCTTTCCATAATTGCATAATTTTGTCCAGCTTTCTTAGTCGATCATCATAATTTACTGAGCCTAGATCTTCCAGATTTTCTGGGACAACAACACAAAGTATGTTAACTGGTCCATCTGTCCACAAAACAGGCACTTTGCATTCCATTCGAAAGGACGTTCCCTTTAGATTTCCGATCCTTAACATTTTACATTTATCATAATTAAGCTTAAGGCCAGATTGCTGTGAAAATATGTCCAAAAGATTAAGAAGGTTCCACAAACAATGAGGAAAAATCTTATCTTTGTGAATCAGCCTTTTCTGACATGAACTTCATCAAGAACAAACACAGAACACGCCTCACTGATGCACATCTGCAAGACTCACTCAGAGTTGCAGTGTCAAGTTACACACCAGAGTACAACACACTAGTTAACAGCATGCAATGCCAGGCTTCCCACTAACTGACAAAGAAACAGATAACAGATTTGGTGTCCAGTTCAAAGTGTGACATGATTTAAAAATTTGAGAGTTTACTTTTGTATTTTACATGAGTTATTATTTGTACAAACATGGTGCAAAGTAATTCATGATTTGTTAAAAAATGTTAGTGGCTAGCTAGTTAAAAAGGGATATTGTGATTTCACAAGACTGTCTTAGAAGTGATCATTTGAAAATGTTCAATTTGAAAAATGTGCACTTAGAGAAAATATAAAAATAAAGTGCTGCATATTGATATTTATCTGTTTTACTTTCTTTTTTATCCAAGAAAATGTTTTTTATTTATTTATCTTATTTCATTTTTTAAAAAAGGGCCTTATCTTCCACAGACCAGGTTGTCAATGAAATTAGATTTGTTTAAAGGGTTTTTTAAACCAGGCCCAGTCCAGATAATGTCCAAGTCGGACTCAGCAACACACACCTTCATTCATGTACACAGAAAAAAATTAGGGAACACAACAGATTGCATATAATTTATAAACAAAATTACATTTTCAAAATAAGCATTTATGTACAGTCCAGATTATGTCCAGGTCACTCAAATTAGGGAACACAACAACAGATATCATATAATCTATAAACATAATTATACTTTCAAAATAAGCCTTTGAGGACTTCTCATCTTTTTTTTTAATGTTTTTTGGCATCATTATCGTTTTCAACCATGTAACTTTCTAAAGTTAGAAAATACTGAATAAATGTTTTAAAGAAAGTAATACTAAGTGAATATCTGTTTTTGGCCTTAAAAATAAACATTTTACCGAGTACTATAATTAAATTGACTAAATCATGATTGTCAATGAACTCTCCTAAAATAACAGAAACCACATTAAGATTCATAAACAAACCAATCCTTAAACACATTTTTTCAACTTCCACCCAAAACAAAGACACAATATGACGATACCAAAACAAATGTAGGGTGGATTCAGGCTCCTGACAACAAAATCGGCAATCATCTGACTCTGTCATATTCCATAATTTTAACATTTTCCCTGTGGGTAAGAAGTTATAAATAATTTTAATTTGAAAATAACGATTTTGCACATCGATAGTGGTTTTATAGATTAGTTTGAATATGGCATCCCATGGCAACGGGCAGTCAAAAAAGTCCTCCCATTTTCCATTTGTGTTGTATGAGGCAGCCTTCAAAGATTTCTTTATTAAATAAAAATTATATATTTTTCTATTTATTTTAGTTCCTTTTTGCCAACTAGAATTTCTTATTAGAGGTTTACAAACTAATAATTTAGTAGTTCCATAATTAATTATTTGTTTCCATCTTTTCCCAATTACTCCAGTTAGTTGATAAAATGAAAAGCTTGAGCAAGCATCACTATACATAGCTCTAAATTCATCATACTTCATAATTTTACCATTCTCATTGATAATATTATTGACAAAAATGATTCCTCTTTCAAACATATTTTTCCAAAAGAAAGGCTTTCCATCTATTACAATATTAGAGTTCATCCATATTAACTGCTGCAAAATATCGTCTCTTTTTTCTGGCACATAAAATTGAAAACACCACTATGAGTGGATTGTTTCCTTTATGAACCCCGCCATGTTTCCCAGCAGACTCTCTGGGAGGGGATCACTTGTAAAAAAGGATACAATTTATTTTGATACAGTACATGTTTTTTGTCCAACAGGACATTTGTGTACCACTCGATGTTTAAATACATCTTTGGAACAATTGATGCTTTTAAAGACAGACACATAGCTTCAAGGTTGAGAAGTTTCAGGCCCCCATATTCATACTCTTTGTACAAAACCTTTCTTTTAATCTTTTCTGGTTTGCCGTTCCAGACAAAATCGAAGACCCTCCGCTCATAAATCTTAAAAAAGTTTTGTGATGGAGCTGGTAATGACAAAAACAAATAAATAAATTAAGGAATAATTAACGAGTTGGCAATAGACATTTTACCATACAAGGTTAGGGATTTCCCTTTCCATAATTGCATAATTTTGTCCAGCTTTCTTAGTCGATTATCATAATTTACTGAGCCTAGATCTTCCAGATTTTCTGGGACAACAACACCAAGTATGTTAACTGGTCCATTTTACCATACAAGGTTAGGGATTTCCCTTTCCATAATTGCATAATTTTGTCCAGCTTTCTTAGTCGATTATCATAATTTACTGAGCCTAGATCTTCCAGATTTTCTGGGACAACAACACCAAGTATGTTAACTGGTCCATCTGTCCACAAAACAGGCACTTTGCATTCCATTCGAAAGGACGTTCCCTTTAGATTTCCGATCCTTAACATTTTACATTCATCATAATTAAGCTTAAGGCCAGATTGCTGTGAAAATATGTCCAAAAGATTAAGAAGGTTCCGTAAACAATGAGGAAAAATCTTATCTTTGTGAATCAGCCTTTTCTGACATGAACTTCATCAAGAACAAACACAGAACACGCCTCACTGATGCACATCTGCAAGACTCACTCAGAGTTAACAGCATGCAATGCCAGGCTTCCCACTAACTGACAAAGAAACAGATAACAGATTTGGTGTCCAGTTCAAAGTGTGACATGATTTAAAAATTTGAGAGTTTACTTTTGTATTTTACATGAGTTATTATTTGTACAAACATGGTGCAAAGTAATTCATGATTTGTTAAAAAATGTTAGTGGCTAGCTAGTTAAAAAGGGATATTGTGATTTCACAAGACTGTCTTAGAAGTGATCATTTGAAAATGTTCAATTTGAAAAATGTGCACTTAGAGAAAATATAAAAATAAAGTGTTGCATATTGATATTTATCTGTTTCTATATACATTTATTGTGAGAAATCATTAAGATGATCAGTGTTTCCACAAAGATAAATATCAATAATTATTAATAATAAAAAATAACAGAGTTAAAGGTAAATTGAGCAAATTGGCTACTGATGAAATGATAAATGGGTTATACTTGTATAATATAGCGCTTTTCTACCTTCAAGGTACTCAAAGCGCTTTGACAGTATTTCCACATTTACCCATTCACACACACATTCACACACTGATGGCGGGAGCTGCCATGCAAGGCGCTAACCAGCAGCCATCAGAGGCACAACGGACGTGACTAGGAAGGTAGAAGGTGGGAATTGAACCCCAGTAACCAGCAACACTCCGATTGCTGGCACAGCCACTCTACCAACTTCGCCACGCCGTCCCTATTAAATAAATGAATTAAAGTGTGTATCTAACTGGTAGCCCTTCGCATTAATCAGTACCCAAGAAGTAGCCCTTGGTTTCAAAAAGGTTGGTGACCCCTGGTTTACAGTGATTGTTTTATATGTATTTTTTTTAATGTTTTTATGGTTTGCCGTTCACCTCTACCACCAACCTTCAAGAGTTCCATTTGAGCAGTACTTAGTTAATTTTATTGACGGACTAGTACATATACATATATATATATATATATATATATATATATATATATATATATATATATATACATATATACATATATATATATATACATATATATATATATACATATATATATATATACATATACACATATATATATATATATATATATATATATATATATATATATATATATATATATATATATATATATATATATATATATATATATATATATATATATATATATATATATATATATATATACAATTCCAACTGCGGCATTGAAATGTACTTTTTCTTATGTCCAAGCCGTAAAGAACGCGCCATCATTGCTCCTCACACAAAAACAATTTTGTAGCATCGGTTAAATAAATGAATTAAAGATTGTGCTGCAGATATGAATGTGACATTTTAAAATAGTACAGTAGCGAAGTGATGTACCTGCATTACTCGTACCAGCATTACAGTTAGCATTTAGACTAACCTGCAGGGGCTGTGCTACCTTACACTTCTTTTTGTAAAACATTTCAGAATGGAACACAAAATTAACTCGCATCGAAAAAAATGGATTTACCTGTGCCGCCGCCGCTGCCTCGGTCCGGATGATAGCCGAACATTTATTTACGCCGTGCTGCCCGCCCCGCAACAAAACATGGCTGACGTCGTCAAGACGCGACATGGGTCTACGGAAAGCGACGAGGTGCAAAACTTGCTCTGTTTACGGCAGGGGTCACCAACCTTTTTGAAACCAAGGGCTACTTCTTGGGTACTGATTAATGCGAAGGGCTACCAGTTAGATACACACTTAAATAAATTGCCAGAAGTAGCCAATTTGCTCAATTTACCTTTAACTCTGTTATTATTAATAATTACTGATATTTATCTTTGTGGATTCACTGATCATCTTAATGATTTCTCACAATAAATATATATAGAAACAGATAAATATCAATATGCAACACTTTATTTTTATATTTTCTCTAAGTGCACATTTTTCAAATTGAACATTTTCAAATGATCACTTCTAAGACAGTCTTGTGATCAATTTTATGTGCCAGAAAAAAGAGACTTTTTTGACTGCCCGTTGCCATGGGATGCCATATTCAAACTAATCTATAAAACCACTATCGATGTGCAAAATCGTTATTTTCAAATTAAAATTATTTATAACTTCTTACCCACAGGGAAAATGTTAAAATTATGGAATATGAGAGAGTCAGATGATTGCCGATTTTGTTGTCAGGAGCCTGAATCCACCCTGCATTTGTTTTGGTATTGTCATATTGTGTCTTTGTTTTGGGTGGAAGTTGAAAAAATGTGTTTAAGGATTGGTTTGTTTATGAAGCTTAATGTGGTTTCTGTTATTTTAGGAGAGTTCATTGACAATCATGATTTAGTCAATTTAATTATAGTACTCGGTAAAATGTTTATTTTTAAGGCCAAAAACAGATATTCCCTTAGTATTACTTTCTTTAAAACATTTATTTAGTATTTTCTAACTTTAGAAAGTTACATGGTTGAAAACGATAATGATGCCAAAAAACATTAAAAAAAAGATGAGAAGTCCTCAAAGGCTTATTTTGAAAGTATAATTATGTTTATAGATTATATGATATCTGTTGTTGTGTTCCCTCATTTGAGTGACCTGGACATAATCTGGACTGTACATAAATGCTTATTTTGAAAATGTAATTTTGTTTATAAATTATATGCAATCTGTTGTGTTCCCTAATTTTTTTCTGTGTACATGAATGAAGGTTTGTGTTGCTGAGTCCGACTTGGACATTATCTGGACTGGGCCTGGTTTAAAAAACCCTTTAAACAAATCTAATTTCATTGACAACCTGGTCTGTTGAAGATAAGGCCCTTTTTAAAAAAATAAAATAAAATAAGATAAATAAATAAAAAACATTTTCTTGGATAAAAAAGAAAGTAAAACAATATAACAATAATTACATAAAAAATAGTAATTAATGAAAATGTTAGTGGACCAGCAGCCTATACAATCATGTGTGCTTCAGGGACTGTGTCCCTTGCAGATGTGTTGTCTATGTTGTGGGAACCAGAATATTGGTAGCAGAAAGAAATAACCCCTTTTGTGTGAGTGGGGTGTGGATGAGTGTGCATGGGGGAGGTTGTTTGGGTTGATGCACTGATTGAAAGTGTATCTTGTGTTTTTTCTATGTAGATTTAATTTTTAAAAAAATAATAATATTTTTATTTTTTTATTTTTTTTAGAACAGGCCAGCGGGCGACTCGTCTGGTCCTTACGGGCGACCTGGTGCCCGCGGGCACCGCGTTGGTGACCCCTGGTTTACGGTAACCAAAAATGCGTGTTAGCACAATAGCACAATTAGTTAATTTATTTAATTAGCTCTTGGATAATAGTTACAATAGAAAAGCCCTTAAAATATTGCACTTAATGGAGGTATTTACACTGATTAGCACCCCCTGCGACCCCGGAAGGGACAGGCGGTAGAAATGGATGGATGGATGAATGGATTAGCCCATTTTTTTGTATGATCTATTTGTATACAGACGATTGGTGGATACTTGAAAATATTGAAATGTATTGAAAGTGCTTAATTAAAAAAATATATATTGTTAATATTTGTATAACATGTTTCATTACTACATAAAATGTACCAAAGTAAATCAGGTCAGTGTTTTTCAACCACTGTGCCGCGGCACACTAGTGTGCTGTGAGATACAGTCTGGTGTGCCGTGGGAGATTATCTAAATTCACCTATTTGGGTTAAAAATATTTTTTGCAAACCAGTAATTATAGTTTGCAAATGATGTGTTGTTGTTGAGTGTCGGTGCTGTCTAGAGCTCGGCAGAGTAACCGTGTAATACTCTTCCATACCAGTAGGTGGCAGCAGGTAGCTAATTGCTTTGTAGATGTCAGAAACAGAGAGGCAGTGTGCAGGTAAAAAGGTGTCTAATGCTTAAACCAAAAATAAACAAAAGGTGAGTGCCCCTGAGAAAAGGCATTGAAGCTTAGGGAAGGCTATGCAAAACGAAACTAAAACTGAACTGGCTACAAAGTAAACAAAAACAGAATGCTGGACGACAGCAAAGACTTACTGTGGAGCAAAGACTTACTGTGGAGCAAAGACTTACTGTGGAGCAAAGACTTAATGTGGCGCAAAGACGGCGTCCACAATGTACATCCAAACATGACATGACAATCAACAATGTACCCACAAAGAAGGATAAAAACAACTGAAATATTCTTGATTGCTAAAACAAAGTAGATGCGGGAAACATCGCTCAAAGGAAAACATGAAACTGCTACAGGAAAATATCAAAAAAAGAGGAAAAGCCACCAAAATAGGAGCGCAAGACAAGAACTAAAACACTACACACAGGAAAACCGCAAAAAACTCCAAATAAGTCAGGGCGTGATGTGACAGGTGGTGACAGTACACCTACTTTGAGACAAGAGCTATAGTGATGCATGGTTGGTTATGGTTTAAAGTCATGTCCAACAATTGCGACAATGAGTTTTTACTGTCAACTGAGTTTCGTTTTTTTGTGATTTCTACTGGTGGTGTGCCTCCGGATTTTTTCAACGCAAAAAATGTGCCTTGGCTCAAAAAAGGTTGAAAAACACTGAGTTAGGTTACATAGGTTGTGGGCTATTAATGTATACTATTCAATTTTTTGTTGTGACCAAAATAAGGAAACATAAATATAGTAGAGTAATGACAGAACACATTTAATGAGTACATATATGATGTAATTATTTACAGCATAATTACGTTTACTTATATGGTAGAACTGTTCCAGTTTTTGTGTGGAGTTTGTGTGTACCGGTACCTTTGCTGGTTTGGATTTGCATGATAGGTTCATTCAGTTCTTCTCAAAGCTCCTGGGGAACATGCTTCATCAGTATCATGCGGTAGAATCCTTCAAACCCCGCTTCGAAAAGCTGTGCACTACAAAACGTGCTCCCCGCCGCCATTAATCCGGACTTCCTCATTTTGATTATTAAAAATCAGCAAATTGTTCTATTTTAGATTTAAGTGTTTAATATAATGTGCTCCTGGGGTTATGTTGCTAATTAATTTGAATGTAGTATTTATTGAGTTCATTTCATTTTATTTTTCTGTTTTCAAAGTTGGTCGAAAAATTTAAAAAAATGTAAATTATAGGTTGTATAATTTCAGGCCAATTGTTGCACTTTGAATTAAAAAAAAAACAGTATTAATAAAGTTATTCTTTGATTAAATTTGATGTTAAAAAGGATACAATGTTAAGCAGAGGTGTACTTATAACCATTTCATAGACAAATTATACTGTTTATAGTCGGGGCAGAGAGTGGGGGGAGGGGCAAAATGTTTTCTTCTTCAGGAAATAATTGAGAGGCACTGGCTTGAATTAAATTGTCCATAGATATGATGGAGTGTAGAGTAAATGGTTTGTCTAAATGTGATCAACTGCCGAGCAGTCTGCGGTGTTTTACACTACCCTAAATGAAAAAATTGAGGTACCTACTGTGAAAATGTGGTTATATTTCATCACACGCGGACACAAATGACGTGTAGTGCAAGCCAAACTTATGTCGATTGGTGTAGAGAGCTAATGAAAAATCCATGCTCCACTATGACCCCAGACTTTGGAGGCATCTGCACTAAGCTACTTCCGCCATCTTGTGTGGGTTATCCTTCGCTATCATGGAGGCTTTTGGATGATGTGTTATTATTATTTGACAGGAGAGGTTGAAAGTTGGCCCTGCAGCTTTGATCTCGGCCCCCGAGATGTGAAAATGAATCTGGCAAAGATAAAAGAAGTGCTTCGGTTTTGGTCCGGCTCTCACGACACCGCAGCTTTCTTCTCCTTGTAAGTGGCCATCATTTTCTTGATCTCTGCGATGGCCTTCCCCGGATTGAGTCCCTGCGGAGAGCGCGGAGGAACGTGAGCGAGAAAGCAGCGGAAAGAGTACGTTTGCGTTTCAAGGGGAACTGCACTTTTTAGCTTATCGTTCACAATCATTATGAGAGACAAGAACACAAAAGTATTTTCTTTTTTTGCATTCTAACACGTATAAAGCATCTCGTTCTAGGTAGGTAGCAATGTAGCTAATGGTAGCAATCAGTTCTAAATCACTTTAAAAATGCATTCAAAAAGCGTCAACAATACTTCATTTACATTCTGTAACCTGTATAATAACCAAACTGTAGCGGCATTGTTATTGTAAGAGAGAACACTGAGGAACTCTTTTTCTACCGTACTAACACATCGGCGTGCTACGGTATTAGCCGTAAAAGCTAACTACCGAAAGAGACAAGCTAGCTTTTACGTCTGCGTTTGTATTACACAACACTGTGATAGGACACCAATCTGTACTGAGTGACAAACATGAACAATCATATTACAGTATCTGTAAAGGATTATTTCATGTTTTGTTTGTATGTGCTGTAGTTGTACTAACATACACGACGTGCTGCGCGTGTCATGATCAATATAAAGTGTGACTCACTCCATGGATAGTTGTGTGTTTGGTCCAGCTGGCCGGGGACATTTTTTCCCGGTTTATTTGGGTAAGCACTCCATTTATGTCAAAATAGCTTGGCTTCAAAATTCCACATTTACAGCGTCAAAGTGACTTTCATCTCACTCTCTCGGCTTCCGTCTGCTCCAACGTCTCACTCTTCCTTCTTGCTGGCTTCTATAAGCAGCAGTCCATCCTCAATATATTCAGACTCAAAAACATAAGCAGGTGTATCTTCATTTGTCCAAAAATAGTCGTCTTCGTTGTTTGTTACCAAGTCTGCCATGATTAGAACACGCACATACACCTTAGTTGCCAGAAGTCGGGAGCACGCTGCTATGGAAACGGAAAAAAATGCGCTGAAGAAATCAATGATTAAAATGACCAAAATAGGGTAAATATTGTACATATTACATATTGTTATGAAGGTGTCTGTTACTACATTATATATATACCATATTTTTCGGACTATAAGTCACAGTTTTTTTCATAGTTTGGCCGGGGGTGCGACTTATACTCAGGAGCGACTTATGTGTGAAATTATTAACACATTACCGTAAAATATCAAATAATATTATTTAGCTCATTCACGTAAGAGACTAGACGTATAAGATTTCATCGGATTTAGCGATTAGGAGTGACATATTGTTTGGTAAACATATAGCATGTTCTATATGTTATAGTTATTTGAATGACTCTTACCATAATATGTTACGTTAACGTACCAGGCACGTTCTCAGTTGGTTATTTATGCATCATATAACATACACTTATTCAGCCTGTTGTTCACTATTCTTTATTTATTTTAAATTGCCTTTCAAATGTCTATTCTTGGTGTTGGGTTTTATCAAATACATTTCCCCCAAAAATGCGACTTATAATCCAGTGCGACTTTTATATGTTTTTTTCCTTCTTTATTGTGCATTTTCGGCTGGTGCGACTTATACTCCGGAGCGACTTATACTCTGAAAAATACGGTACTTGCAGTGTGTATATTGTACATATTATATATTGTTATGAAGGTGTCTGTTACTACATTATATAAATACTTGCAATGTGTATGTTATATGTAGATTCCCAACCAAGTACTGAGTGCATTAATTGACATTTTCAAATGTTTGATTTTGTTTTGCTGTTATAAATCTTTTTTTTTTACTTGGTCTGAAGAAATATTCTAATTTTTTGAGATACGATTTTTGAGTTTTCTTAAGCTGTATGCCATAATCAGCAATATTAAAATAATAAAAGGCTTGCAATATTTCAGTTGATGTGTAATGAATCCAGAATGTATGACATTTTGGTTTTTTTAATTGCATTACAGAAAATAAAGACCTTTATCACAATATTCTAATTTTCTGAGACAGTCCTGTATATATGTATAGGCCAGGGGTGTACAAACTACGGCCCGCAGTGCCGACGTCTTCAATTTGGCCTGCGAAACATCATGAGTTCAATAAGGTTTCGTACTCGCGGTGAGACTGCAGTCATTTTAAAAGACTGCATGGAATGCTGCCATTTTGTCGCCATCAACTGGACAATGCAAGCAATGACCTTTAATCCTGCTCTGAACTAAATTTTGCGCAGCATTCACCTATATGACCCAATGCAAACGACCTTCCCTAGTCAACACAATACGTCAACACACAAGATCACACATAACACAACATGCTCACTGAACTTTGTGGATATTTAAATTCATTACAAAGCATGATGGGAAAAATGCAAAACACTCTCCACACTAATCCATGCTTGGTGCATTTTAGCTGCTTGATATTTCTAATTTATGACAACACTTTAAGGAGGCCATCACGGAACTAAACAATCTTAATATACAATTATATTATATGTGTGTACACACATATGTATAGGCTATATATATATATATATATATATATATATATATATATATATATATATATATATATATATATATATATATATATATATATATATATATATATATATATATATATATATATATATATATATATATATATATATATATATTGTTACTTTACATGCAGTCGGCCAAATATTTGTAATCCTAATGCAGCCCCCAAGTCAAAGGGTAAGTCACCACACACACACAAAATGGTGCAATAACTGGGCAAACACACATTTTATTTGTTGAACAGAACCGTTCCGCCTGCTGGAAGTTTACGTACCAGCTTTTGTCTGTCCTCCACAGACTGGTATCAAATACATTTCCCCCAAAAATGCGACTTATACTCCAGTGCGACTTTTATATGTTTTTTTCCTTCTTTATTGTGCATTTTCGGCTGGTGCGACTTATACTCCGGAGCGACTTATACTCTGAAAAATACGGTACTTGCAGTGTGTATATTGTACATATTATATATTGTTATGAAGGTGTCTGTTACTACATTATATAAATACTTGCAATGTGTATGTTGTACATTTTACATATTGTTATGAAGGTGTCTGTTACTACATTATATATATACTTGCAGTGTGTACATAAAACATATTACATATTGTTATGAAGGTGTACATTATATATATATATATATATATACATATATATATATATATATACACACTGCAAAAAATCACCAATATTATGGTAACGGAAACCGAAGGTTTTTTGATTTGTGGTGGGGATTTAAATATATATCTACAGCCAAAATTGGACTCATCTAGTACAAAAATACATAACGTTAAACCCCTTTATAAGAAAGTAAACACACTTTTTGAGGAAGTAGGCTTAATTGACATATGGCGAGACTTTTTTCCAGACAGAAGGGATTATACTTATTTCTCTGCGCCACACTGTCTTTATACAAGAATAGATTATTTTCTAACATTTGGAAAGGATAAAGATAAAATATGTACCTGTGAAATTGGGACGATAGATTTAAGTGACCATGCACCTATATACCTATCTATTGACTTTAATCTGAGGGCAAAAAACACAAATTCAATCTGAAATTAATCTCTTCTTGGAGTTCAATGACACAGGAGAGGTTTCGCCTCCCATGTTATGGGATACCCTGAAGGCTGTTTTAAGAGGGAAAATTATAGCAATATCTTCATTTAAGAAAAAAAATGAGAATACAAAATCAAATGACTTAATAAAAAAACTAAAAGAATTAGAAAGAAAACACAAACTAGATTTGGCACAGGATACATTAAGGGAAATAAGAAATACTAGGAATGAAATTAACAGTTTGGCCACACAAGAAATAAAAAAAATCTAATGTCCTTGAAACAGAGACACTATGAAAGTGGCTCTAAGTCTATGAAAATATTGGCCTGGAAACTAAAAAAAAAGATAGCGGAAAACACAATACATAAAATCAGGGATCCAAGAACAAAAGAGATAAAAACTAAACCAAACGAAATTCAGGAAGCCTTCGAACATTTTTATAAAACTTTATACTCTGAGGTCTCTAGTAGGAGCATAACCCAAATTGACAGCTTCCTGAACTCCCTGGATTTACCTATTTTAGATGAAAAACAAAACCAAACAATATCTGCAGAAATAACTGAAAATGAATTAAAAGTTGCAATTAATAGGCTTAAACTAAGTAAATCGCCAGGATCAGACGGTTACACGGCAGAGTGGTATAAGGAATTTAAAAAAAAATTAATACCTGTTTTACTCCCCACATTGAATTGGGTCTTAAAAAAGGCACAAACGCCACTTAGTTGGAGAGAGGCAGTTATCTCAGCTATACCAAAAGAAGGCAAGGATATAATTGAATGTGGATCTTACAGGCCAATATCGGTTCTCAATGTAGATTATAAATTATTTACTTCCATTATGGCCAAACGATTAGAACATTTCTTACCTATATTGATACATAATGATCAAACAAGTTTTATACATCAACGACAAACACAAGACAATATAAGAAAGACACTACATATTATGGATCATATACAAAGAAAAAACATTGAAGCAATTGTTATAAGTGTGGATGCTGAAAAGGCCTTTGATTCGGTTAATTGGAATTTTGTTTACAGAGTTCTACATAAATTTGGCTTTCAGGATACAATCATTAAAACTATACAGGCACTATATAACAATCCTACTGCTAGGATTAAGGTCAATGGATATTTATCAAACAGTTTTACCCTAGAAAGGGGCTCTAGACAGGGATGTGTATGGTCACCATTACTCTTTGCATTATATCTGGAGCCATTAGCTCAGTCTATCAGACAAAATGAAGATATTAAGGGAATCTTGATTAAAGGAAGAGAGTATAAATTGGCCTGCTATGCGGATGACAGTTTGGTCTACATCGGACACCCAACATACTCGCTCCCTAAATTAATGCAATCATTTGAACTGTATGGTCAACTATCAGGATATAAAATTAATATAGGTAAAACCCATCTACTCTCATATAATTATAACCCACCAGGAGAAATCAGAAGTAGTTACCCTTTGATATGGCAAACAGAGTCTTTTAAATACCTGGGCATTAATTTACCAAAAGATCTAACAAAATTATCAGAATACAATTATCTACCCATACATAAAAAAATAAAAGATGTCATAGCAAGATGGAACTTAATTCCTTTTTTTAGCCTTAGTTCTAGAATTGATTCCATCAAAATGAATGTACTGCCAAGATTGCTGTACCTATTTCAAACCCTGCCAATAGAGATTAACCACAACCAATTCAATGAATGGGACAAAATGCTATCAAGGTATATATGGCAAAGTAAAAGGCCAAGAGTTCGTCTCAAAACTTTACAATTGGTCAAACAAAAGGGAGGATGGGGTTTACCTTGCCTCCGAGATTATTATTTTGCAGCCCAGATGAGAGCAGTGATATGCTGGTGCAACCCGTCATACATTGCTCAATGGAAAATTATTGAAGAAGAAATGCCCTCCATCCCCATACAAGCAATCCTGGCGGATAGCAATTTACAGACCCACATAAATAACACTGATAACCCATGGGTGAAATGGACCCTTAAAGTGTGGAAAATGATTATAAAGGAATACAAACTCGAGAGTGATATTGCAGTTCTTAAATGGTGTGCCTATGATACAGAGTTTACACCTAATAAATTAGACTCAAGATTTAAGGACTGGATATCTAAGGGTATAACAGCTTTATGTAGTGTAATGAAAGATGAAAACATGCATAGTTTTGAAACTATTAAAAGGACATATATATTACAAAACCAAGACTTCTATCGATATTTGCAGTTGCGACATTTTGTTAATATGAAGGTGAAAAGTGTTACAAAGACGAGTATATGTTTGATTGAATTGTTTACAAAAGCCTACAATTCAGAAACAATTGATAGAAGTATTTCATGCTTGTATAAGGGTCTGTTGAATATGAAATCATATTCAACTTCATATATTAAAATAAAATGGGAGAAGGAAGGAGGGATAACTATATCTGAGGAAGAATGGACAATAATATGGAAATATCAATGGACTTGTACCAGCTCACCCAAGTGGAGGGAGTTTGGCTGGAAAAGTTTGATCAGATTTTTTATTACACCTTCTCAGAAGTGTCACTATGATAACAACTCCCCTGCCAGCTGGAGAAATTGTGGGAATTCAAATGCAAACCACCACCATGTTTTCTGGGACTGCTCCATCATAAAGGACTATTGGAAAGAGATACACCAAGCTCTACAGGATATTTTCAAACGTGAAATACCCCTTGAAAGTAAAACTTTGTTTTTTGGACATGTACCTCAGGACTGGCTGAAGAAAGATAAACACTTAATGAATATTCTACTGGTGGCCTGTAAAAAGACCATTACTAGGAAATGGATATCCCAGGATAGCCCAACTTTGAAGCAATGGATGGAAATCACAATGGACATATATAAAATGGAGAAGATAACTGCCTTTATTAATTATAAATTGGAAAAATTTACTTCATACTGGGAAAACTGGGTCAATTATGTCACGCCCCATAAACCTGACTTTAATTTTTCGAATTAGTGATTGTACTGCTCAAAAAAAAAAAAAAGGATTACTCTCTATATGTGTACAGGTATGTATGTATGTATATGTGTGTGTATATATATACATATATGTATCTGTTGATATATTTTTAAATTATTTTATTTCTGATTATTATTAATGTATTATAATTTATTTTTTGTTTATTCAATTGTTGTATTTGTAGATATTACTTTGTTGTTGTTGTTTTTGCTGTTACTTTCTTTTCGGGGGGGTGGTGGGTGGTATGGTTGGGATATAAACAAAAAACATTTGGACATTTAGGGCAGACAACAACAGATATAAGATGTATGTGAATATGATGTAATGGATAGGAATGTCTGATGCTGGATGCCAATAAAAATAAAATGAAAAAAAAGAAAAGAAACATAAGCGGCAGCTCAGCTCGGTCGCAGTCCTTGAGGTGAAGGCTAATTAGCTTTTAGAGTAACGTTAACTCACTGTGTGTGCGTGCGTGCGTGTGTTACGGACAGCAAAGCTCTGTCTTTCTGAGAGAAAGACAAGCATTATTGACTTACAGTTAACAACGAAGTTATTTCACTTGACCTTTTTCTGTGTTGATTGAGCTGTGTTGAAGCAGCAAAAAAGGACGTTATGTTAAATGAAGAGTTTCCTGAAGCTGTCTCTGATAGTTGATATAATAATGTAACTGCATCATTAAGTCTACATGAACTCCATGGTGTTCAGGGATGAATAGTCTCTCCTATTGCTATTGTACTATTTTTTCAGCTATAGTTGATTGATTGATTGAAACTTTTATTAGTAGATTGCACAGTGAAGTACATATTCCGTACAATTGACCACTAAATGGTAACACCCAAATAAGTTTTTCAACTTGTTTAAAGGCCTACTGAAATGACATTTTTTTATTTAAACGGGGATAGCAGATCCATTCTGTATCATACTTGATCATTTCGCGATATTGCCATATTTTTGCTGAAAGGATTTACTATAGAACAACGACGATAAAGTTCGCAACTTTTGGTCTCTGATAAAAAAAAGCCTTGCCCCTACCGGAAGTAGCGTGACGTAGTCAGTTGTTCGCCTCCTCATATTTTCCTATTGTTTTCAACGCAGCTAGAGCGATTCGGACAGAGAAAGCGACGATTACCCCATTAATTTGAGCGAGGATGAAAGATTCGTGGATGAGGAACGTTAGAGTGACGGACTAGAATGCAGTGCAAGACATATCTTTTTTCGCTCTGACCGTAACTTAGGTACAAGCTGGCTCATTGGATTCCACACTCTCTCCTTTTTCTATTGTGGATCACGGATTTATATTTTAAACCACCTCGGATACTATATCCTCTTGAAAATGAGAGTCGAGAACGCGAAATGGACATTCACAGTGACTTTTATCTCCACGACAATACATCGGCGAAGCTCTTTAGCTACTGAGCTAACGTGATAGCATCTGGCTCAAATGCAGATAGAAACAAAATAAATAAATCCCTGACTGGAAGGATAGACAGAAGATCAACAATACTATTAAACCATGTACATGTAACTACACGGTTAATAATTCTCAGCCTGGCAAAGCTTAACAATGCTGTTGCTAACGACGCTGAAGCTAACTTAGCAACTTAGCAACCGGACCTCACAGAGCTATGATAAAAACATTAGCGCTCCACCTACGCCAGCCAGCCCTCATCTGCTCATCAACACCCGTGCTCACCTGCGTTCCAGCGATAGACGGCGCGACGAAGGACTTCACTCGATCACAGATGCGGTTGGCGGCTAGCGTCGGCTAGCGCGTCTGCTATCCAAGTAAGTCCTCCTTGTTGTGTTGCTACAGCCAGCCGCTAATACACCGATCCCACCTACAACTTTCTTCTTTGCAGTCTCCATTGTTCATTAAACAAATTGCAAAAGATTCACCAACACAGATGTCCAGAATACTGTGGAATTATGAAATGAAAACAGAGCTATTTTGTATTGGCTTCAATGGGCTACCGATACTCCTGTTTCACTGGCTACGTCACGCGCATACGTCATCATCCAAAGGCGTTTTCAACCGGAAGTTTAGCGGGAAATTTAAAATTGCACTTTATAAGTTAACCCGGCCGTATTGGCATGTGTTGCAATGTTAAGATTTCATCATTGATATATAAACTATCAGACTGCGTGGTCGGTAGTAGTGGGTTTCAGTAGGCCTTTAAGTCGGGGTCCACTTAAATTGATTCATGATACAGATATATACTATCAAATATATACTAACATCATAACACAGTCATCACACAAGATAATCATCAGAGTATATACATTGAATTATTTACATTATTTACAATCCGGGGTGTGGGATATTTGGAGGGGGGCGGGGGGTTAGGTTTGGTTGGTATTAACACTTCTGTCATCAACAATCAGCATCAACAATTGCATCATCAGAGAAATGGACATTGAAACAGTGTAGGACTGACTTGGTAGGATATGTACAGCAAGTAGTGGACATAGAGAGAGAGAGATATCAGAAAGCATAAGAAAAACATTTGATTATTTACAATCCGGGGAGGGTGTTAGTTTAGGGTTGAAGTTGCCTGGAGGTGTACTTTTATTGCGGTTTTGAAGGAGGATAGAGATGCCCTTTCTTTTACATTAATCATTAGTAATGTAGCAGCCTAGTTTTGAATGGCAGGGTCCCTGCTATCACATGTTGATAAAAATATAACATTTACATAATAAAAATCAACTACAGGCTTCCCAAATGCTGTAATAAATTAAGCATGACGAGCAACACTAAATTGGCCCTAGTGTGTGAATGTGAGTGGGAATGTTGTCTGTCTATCTGTGTTGGCCCTGTGATGAGGTGGCGACTTGTCCAGGGTGTACCCCGCCTTCCGCCCGAATGCAGCTGAGATAGGCTCCAGCACCCCCCGCGACCCCAAAAAGGGACAAGCGGTAGAAAATGGATGGATGGATGGAGTTGAACATATGTCAGCAAGTGGCCCCACTTTTAACTCTTTTTTTCAAACGCTTATTGCAAACGCTTACTTATAGTAAGTAATTAATTTGACTTAGTAAGTAATTATTTTGTCATTATTTTGACTTATTAAGTCATAATAATGACATACTTATTATCTCAGGTAACTAGGACTGTTTGGTTTTTACTTTACGGAAAAAATATCAAGATATATATTGTATATCGCCATTCAGCAAATGGAGCGGAAAACACAACCAAAAATTGTAGGCTTCTTCACGCGACGAAGCCGGCCTACTTCACCGCAGTCTGTAGTCTATTGCCCACCAGGCTGTGGTGGTAGCGTTGAGGTGGAGACGTGATGGCGACAGGCCAAGTTACACCGATCCTTATACCCACCCACCTCCGTCCCCGGTCCGTCCGCCGGAGAGACACCACCTTAACTAACACATTTTCTGGGGGAAACACTGATTATGTACATACTTGCATTGTGTATTTTGTACATACGACATATTGTTATGAAGGTGTCTGTTACTACATTATATATATATACTTGCAGTGTGTATATTGTACATACTACATATTGTTATGAAGGTGTCTGTTACTACATTATATATATACTTGCAGTGTGTATATTGTACATATTACATATTGTTATGTAGGTGTCTGTTACTACATATTATATACAGTATATATATATATATATATATATATATATATATATATATATATATATACTTGCAGTGTGTATATATTGTACATATTACATATAGTTATGAAGGTGTCTGTTACCACATTATATATATATATACTGTACTTGCAGTGTGTATATAAAACGTAGATGTGTCTTCTTGTCTTTCATAATGATTGTGAACGATAGCTAACATTCCAAGAAAAAGTGCAGTTCCCCTGTCAAGTACCTTGGGGCAGGTCTTGGTGCAGTTCATGATGGTGTGGCAGCGGTAGAGGGAGAAGGGGTCCTGCAGCTTAGACAGACGCTCCTCTGTGAACTCGTCCCGGGAGTCGATCATCCAGCGGTACGCCTGTTTGACGGCACACACACACTCCCTCAGGTTACGCAGTGAAGCGGTGATACGTGTTTCATGATTAGAGTAATCACATATATTTCAATTAGTGCTGGTGCGTGTGACCCTCGCTTTATCAGTATCGTGCTTCAAAAGGCGTGCACTACAAAACGTGCTCACTGTAGCCATTAATCCTGACTCCAAATGGTTTTAGTCTTTTTTGTTTTGTAAAGTGCTCCTGAGTTAATGATCCTGATCAATTTTAATTTATTATCATTTTTTTAAACCTATTTTTCAGTATTGAATGGTTCAAGTTGGTCCTAACATTTTTTAACCCTCGGGGCCCAACTTTTCCACTACAAAGGGGCCCGGGGCCCACTCAAATATTAACAATGCATTAGTAACCTTACTTTTGATGTTAATTGTATTCAATAATTCGATCTAACCTACTTACAGTTTACAACCTTGTCAAATGATATGAAAACATGTGTTCGTCGCAACGATTTTTATCAATGCTTAGGTTGGACTGATTATAAAAATAAGTACTAATCAAATATACTGCAAAAGAAGGAAATCATAAATAACTAATAAAAAATATATGTGCTAAAATAAACAAAATAATGCATATGTTTTTAACTAAACTGTCAATAACAAAAATAGAGCTTCACCGCTTAAGTCATAATTCTTGCGCTTAAGAAACTTCTCTTTGACTTTAACAGCCTTATCAGACAACATTAAAAACAAAACTTGGTAGAAATTTACCAACAGATGAAAAATAATTTACGACAGGGGTTCGTCACCTTTTTGACCTCGGGGCCCAACTTTTTCACCTCAAATATTAACACTGAATTAGTCATTTTACTCTTGATGTTAATGCTACTCAATATTTATTTTTAACATACTTACAGTTCAACAGGATAAACCTTTTCAAATGATTTGAAATATGTGTTAATCACAAAGATTATTATCAAGGCTTAGGTCAGACTGATTACAAAAATATATTGCAAAGGAAGGAACTCATAAAAACTGATTAAAAATAAATGTGCATATAATAACACATCGCTAAAATTAATACATCCTAACTAAATTAACAACAATAATATATTTTTCTTAACTAAACTGTCAGTAAAATTAAAGTACAAATGAAAACACAGCTTCACCACTTTAGTCATAATTTTTGCGCTTAAGAAACTTCTTTACGACTTCAGCTCCAGACTTCTTCCGTTTGTTTGATATAGTCATTACTGCCACAAGTGGTGGAAAAGGGTATTACAACTGACCATGCGGCCCCAGCTGTATACTTTTGGCCGGCCAAACTATGGTTAAGAAACACTGATTTATAGGGAAAAACATTTTTTTATTTAAGGCAAATTTAAATACATTCTGTTACAGACTAAAAAACAGCGTTAATAAAGTTTTTTTTGTTGTAAATTGATCTATATTTCTTTCTTTTTTTGTTTTCTTTAATGTTAAAAATGATACAATCCTATGCAGAGGTGCACTTATAATGATTTTATGGATACGTTATAGTATTTATAGTGGGGGGGGGGGGGTGGAAAAAAATGTTTCTTCCTACAGGGGGCGTAACAAAAAAAACAGTTAAAGCGTGCGATTAATGACAAAAAAAATGCAGATTAATTAGGTAATTTTGCAGTAAATGCAGACATTATTATTGATTGATGCACATCAGCACCTTGTTACTTACTGTATTAGAGCTAAATGTTCACGTCATGCTAAGGTTTTGGGCAAACAAATGATGTGGATTAAAGGAACGCGTTTAGAATATTTTTTTTCCCTGTATAACTTTTTTTGGCGCACACTCTGCAGCGTGTGTGTGTGTGTGTGTGTGTGTGTGTCCAACATACCTGCATGAGAACAGCAGGTCCCAGGTATTTGTCACCATTCCACCAGTAACTGGGACAGCTGGTGCTGCA
>NC_084731.1:68832255-68884755 GCF_033978785.1 Entelurus aequoreus
GCAAATAATCATTAACTTTAGAATTTGATGCCAGCAACACGTGACAAAGAAGTTGGGAAAGGCGGCAATAAATACTGATAAATTTGAGGAATGCTCATCAAACACTTATTTGGAACATCCCACAGGTGAACAGGCAAATTGGGAACAGGTGGGTGTCATGATTGGGTATAAAAGTAGATTCTATGAAATGCTCAGTCATTCACAAACAAGGATGGGGCGAGGGTCACCACTTTGTCAACAAATGTGTGAGCAAATTGTTGAACAGTTTAAGAAAAACCTTTCTCAACCAGCTATTGCAAGGAATTTAGGGATTTCACCATCTACGGTCCGTAATATCATCAAAGGGTTCAGAGAATCTGGAGAAATCACTGCACGTAAGCAGCTAAGCCCGTGACCTTCGATCCCTCAGGCTGTACTGCATCAACAAGCGACATCAGTGTGTAAAGGATATCACCACATGGGCTCAGGAACACTTCAGAAACCCACTGTCAGTTTTTTTTTGATTGATTGAGACTTTTATTAGGAGGTTGCACAGTGAAGTACATATTCCGTACAATTGACCACTAAATGGTAACACCCGAATACGTTTTTCAACTTGTTTAAGTCGGGGTCCACTTAAATTGATTCATGATACAGATATATACTATCAGATATATACTATCATCGTAATACAGTCATCACACAAGATAATCACATTGAATTATTTACATTATTTACAATCAGGGGTGTGGAGGGGGAGGAGGGGTAGGATATGGACAGCAAGTAGTGGACAGAGAGAGAGAGAGAGAGAGAGAGAGAGAGACAGAGAGAGAGAGAGAGAGAGAGAGAGAGAGAGAGAGAGAGAGAGAGAGAGAGAGAGAGAGAGAGAGAGAGAGAGAGATCAGAAGGCATAAGAAAAAGTATCTGCATTTGATTGTTTACATTTGATTATTAGCAATCCGGGGAGGGTGTTAGTTTAGGGTTGTAGCTGCCTGGAGGTGAACTTTTATTGCGGTTTTGAAGGAGGATAGAGATGCCCTTTCTTTTATAACTGTTGGGAGCGCATTCCACATTGATGTGGCATAGAAAGAAAATGAGTTATGACCTTTGTTAGTTCGGAATCTGGGTTTAACGTGGTTAGTGGAGCTCCCCCTGGTGTTGTGGTTATGGCGGTCATTTACGTTAAGGAAGTAGTTTGACATGTACTTCGGTATCAGGGAGGTGTAGTGGATTTTATAGACTAGGCTCAGTGCAAGTTGTTTAACCCTGTCCTCCACCTTGAGCCAGCCCACTTTGGAGAAGTGGGTAGGAGTGAGGTGGGATCTGGGGTGGAGGTCTAGAAGTAACCTGACTAGCTTGTTCTGGGATGTTTGGAGTTTAGATTTGAGGGTTTTGGAGGTGCTAGGGTACCAGGAGGTGCATGCGTAATCGAAAAAGGGTTGAACGAGAGTTCCCGCCAGAATCCTCATGGTGCTTTTGTTGGCCAGAGAGGAGATTCTGTAGAGAAATCTCGTTCGTTGTTTAACCTTTTTGATTACCTTGGTTGCCATTTTATCACAGGAAAGGTTAGCCTCTAGAATGGAACCTAGGTAGGTGACCTCATATTTCCTGGTGATAACAATGTCACCCACTTTTATGGTGAAGTCATTGACTTTCTTAAGGTTGATGTGGGACCCAAACAGGATGGATTCCGTTTTACCCAAGTGTATGGATAGCTTGTTGTCAGCGAGCCAGGTGCAAGTTCTACACAGCTCAGCACTGAGGATTTTGTCCACCTGTGACTTGTCCTTGTCGGATACCAGCAGGGCAGAGTCATCCGCAAACAAAAACAATTCACAGTCGCATGCAGATGACAAGTCGTTTATGTATATTAGGAACAGTAAAGGTCCCAATATACTGCCTTGGGGGACTCCACAGCTCACCGAGAGGGGGGGGGGGGGCACGGTGCCGTTCACCTCTACCACCTGCTCCCTCCCCTCCAAGTAAGATTGCATCCAGTTCCATGAGGTTTTGTTAAATCTGATTGCTCTGAGCAGGCACGTGCACACATAGGGCCATATGGGTGCTTGAGCCCCTGCCCTTTTTTGCCTCGTCTTAAAAAGTGCCCTCTGCCTGTGTGTGTGGGGTTTTTTTTTCTGTTTTTTTTTTCTTTAAACAACATTAATAAATTCCTGTCAGGGATGTAAAAAAAACAAAAAAAAACAAAACAGCGGTACAAAAACTCCACGTTTTCTTGTAATACCGGGTTGTTTGAGCCTGCCGCTTCCGCCAGAGAGAGAGAGAGGGCGAGTGAGTGAGTAAGTGAGAGGCCAGAGGAGAGAGCCAACTGCGCCTCTGAGGAGACGTGACAGTGGAGCAACTTGAACCTGTGAGTTATGGTCTAGTCGCCGTCCACTTATTCAGCATCTAATATGGGTAATATTTCAGAAAAACGCTGTATTATTCTATTAGTCAATGTGTCAGCTTCTGTTTTTGCCGGACGTCGGGGCACGGCGCATCAATTGAGCACGGCACATCAATTCCGCACAAAGCAGAGCGGATCGTGCGGGACAGGAAGTAGTGTACAAAATACAAAATAAAACACCGGGTTAATTTTCAAAATAAAATGCACTGTGTTTACGGCGGACCACATTTCTCTCACAGTGGCGGTTTAGATATAAAGTTTATTGTGACTTTGCTATTACTGTGTGGGTTGACAAAATAATAATAATAATAATGATAATAATGATAATAATAACAATAATAAGAAGAATAATGATAATGATAATAATAATAATTCAGTTGTTTAGTCTGAGCATTAAGTGAGAAAGACCATAAGTTACAACTTGATGGTGTTTTCATCAAGTTAAGGGAAGAAGGACAGATTTTCACATTGAAGTTTTTTCCATTTGGGTATTCATTTTTGTATTTTTTTTCAAAGTTCATGTTGCACTGTTCAATGTTCAATATCAAAGTGCTTATCTTTAACAATAAATAGCCTAATAATAAACCAGTGTTTTGTTGCTTTTCATGTCTTCCAAGCCTATGATAATGTGAATTAACTCATTATGACAATAATTTGTTGACACAAAAGAAATGGCAATCAATTTTACCTACAAAGGACACACAGCTAAGTAGTTAGCTTCCTATAAGCAAATTTAATTTTACATTAATTTCCATATTGTGTAAAGCAGTGGTTCTCAACCTTTTTTCAGTGATGTACCCCCTGTGAACATTTTTTTAATTCAAGTACCCCCTAATCATAGAAAAGCATTTATGGTTGAAAAAAAGAGATAAAGAAGTAAAATACAGCACTCTGTCATCAGTTTCTGATTTATTAAATTGTATAACAGTGCAAAAATATTGCTCATTTGTAGTGGTCTTTCTTGAAATATTTGGAAAAAAATATATAAAAATAACTAAAAACTTGTTGAAAAATAAACAAGTGATTCAATTATAAATAAAGATTTCTACACATAGAAGTCATCAACTTAAAGTGCCCTCTTTGGGGATTGTAATAGAGATCCATCTGGATTCATGAACTTAATTCTAAACATTTCTTCACAAAAAAAAAAAAAAAAAAAAAATCTTTAACATCGATATTTATGGAACATGTCCACAAAAAATCTAGCTGTCAACACTGAATATTGCATTGTTGCATTGTAATGAATGGAATAGCCTATTTGATTTGATGTTCAGTTTATGAACTTACATTCATATTTTGTTGAAGTATTATTCAATAAATATATTTATAAAGGATTTTTGAATTGTTGCTATTTTTAGAATTAAAAAAAAAAATCTCACGTACCCCTTGGCATACCTTCAAGTACCCCCAGGGGTACGCGTACCCCCATTTGAGAACCACTGGTGTAAAGGACCAAAAAAAAAATGTCCTGCCCTTTTCTGACTTTAAGCCCCTGCCCCTCTATAATTATGTGCACGTCCCTGGCTCTGAGCTTATCCAACAGTATAGCGTGGTTAACGGTGTCAAAGGCCTTCTGAAGGTCCAGCATGACCATGCAAAGGTATTTGCCCGCGTCCACCTCATGTTTGATGTGGTCAGTCAGATAGAGAAGGCATGTGTCAGTGGAGTGGTTAGTTCTGAAGCCGGATTGGAATTTGTACATGAGTTTATTAGTGGCAAGGTAACTATCGACCTGTTCATAAACTATTTTCTCCATTACTTTCGAAATGGAACTGAGAATAGAAACAGGTCGGTAGTTGCCAGGTTCCAATTTGCTTCCTTTTTTAAAGAGGGGAGTTACTCTTGCTATCTTAAAATCTTTTGGTACTTGGCCTTGTGTAATTGATAGGTTTATTATGTGCGTGATGATCGGGGAAATGATGGAGGGAGAGTCCCTGAGGAATCTGGAGGGAATATTATCAAGGCCGGTGGCCTTGTTTGGGTGGAGCGCGCTCAATTTTTTAAACACCTCATCAGCTGTGACCGTTTCTAATTTGAAATCATCGTTGGATACTCCTAGCTTTCTGTAGAAGGCTTTAATGTGTTCTACACCAAAGCGACCAGAGTGGTGGGACAGCTTGTTGACAAGAGTTGCGGCTATGCTGATGAAAAAGGTGTTAAATCTGCTAGCTACCTCCATTTTGTCTGTAATAAGGGAGTCACCTTCCTTGATGCTGATGTTGGTGAGTCTGGTTTTAAGTTTCTGGCTGCAACCAGGAAGCTGGTTGTTGAGAATTTTCCAGAGCTCACGTGGCTTATTTGTGTTTTCCTCTATTTTGTCGTTAATGTAGTTTTTTTTTAAGGATTTAGTCAGGTTGGTTGACTTATTTCTTAATTTATTGCATTGCTTTTTGAGAGTTGAAAGGAGTGATTTGAGGTTGATATTATTGGGTTGTTTATCTACTTCTGTTTTACATTTTTGGTATTCGGAGTATTTTCTGTCTCTGTCTTTTATGGCAGCTAATAGGTCCGGATTCATCCATGGTTCCGAGCGGGCTTTGATCCTGACTGTTTTCACGGGAGCCATGTCATTTAGTATCTTTAGGAACGCCGTTTTGAAACGATCCCAAGCAACATCGACCAGGTTGCTCGCAAGCACAGGGGACCAGTCTCACTCATCTAATTTTAAATTGAAATTGTCATTGGAGTATTTTTTGAGGGATCTGGATTGGGCTGTTATGTGGCCATTGGCTTTGAGTTTAGCTATTTTGCGGGTGCAGAAGGTTAGATAGTGGTCGCTAAGACCACAGATCATGACCCCATTATTTTTTATTTTAGGCCGGTCTGAAGTGAGAATGAGATCTATGGTTGATTGGGTGGAATCACACACCCTTGTAGGTAGCGCTATTAGCTGGGAAAGACCGTGCAGATTACAAAACTTGCTGTAGGATCTGAAGACAGGCACATCTTTGCGTTGAATATCTGTCTTCAGATCCCCAGTTATAATTTTCTCCACGTTGTCTGTCCCTGCCAAGCACTCTTCCAGAGCCCCATAGAAATCACTCTGATTAGGGGGTCTATAAACAGTCCCTATTAGTACCGGCTTAGCGTTTTTAAATTTGATTTCCGCCCACACAGATTCCAGGTCATTGTGGTTAAGATCAGTGCGAGTTATGTATTTAATATCTTGGTGAATATACATACAAACGCCCCCACCGTGTTTATTCCTATCCTTTCTGATAACCGAAAAGTTTTCTATTTCTATCTCTGAGTCAGAAATACTTTGATCAAATTTGGTTTCAGAGAAACACAAGATTTTTACCTTCGTGTTGAGGAACATTTCTCTGATTTGGTCGAGTTTGGTTCCAGAGAGGCTGTTCACATTAAGGTGGATGATGAGTAGTCCACTGGAACCAAAAAGAGCATCAGAGTCCGCTGTGTTGTGGTACTGACCAGAAAAGTTGTTGGTTATTATTGCTCTTGAAGTTGGAGAGCAGGAGGGAGAGAAGGGAGAGATAGGAGAGAGAGAGAGAGAGGCATATTGATCTTCCTCAAGGTGAAGGGGGAGGGGCGTAGTTGGAGAGGGGGAGGCCAGGTAGGGTGGGTGGGGGTGGGGGTGGATTTGCTTTTGGCGGGGTTTTTTTTAAGACAAAGAGAATAAAGAAAATGTTTGTGTAAAGGCGCCTCTAAATCCTGTGTATGCCGTGGATCCAGACGCCGCGTCCTCGACCGTCAGGGAGAGGCCGCGTGGACCCCCGCCACACCGTCTCCGTCGCCATCCACCGCCGTGTCCTCGACCGTCAGGGACCGAGGAGAGGCCGCGTGGACCCCCGCCACACCGTCTCCGTCGCCGTCCACCGCCGCGCCGTTCACCGCCGCTGAGTCGCTGCCTTCTCCAATGACTGGGTCGTCCTCCACCGCCGCCGCCGACCGTGTCGATGAACGGGGCGAAGTCCTCCGTCGAGCCACCGATCGCTGGAGCACAGGTGAGCTTGCGTTGAGATGAGCCGGTAGCCAGGTTAGCTTCAATGGCGACGCTAGCAGTAGCATTGCTAGTCTTCGCCAGTCGGGACAACATTAACCGTGTTGTTACAGGTCCAGGGTTGAGTTCAGTGTCTCCTGATAGTAGAAGTAATAGTAGTATTATTGACTTTCTGTCTATCCTTCCAGTCAGGGGCATGTTCGCTTTGCCTCGATGGGCAGTCAAGCACGATGCTATCACGTTAGCTCCAAAGCCAAAGTGCTTCGCTGATGTATTGTCGTGGAGATAAAAGTCACTGTGAATGTCCATTTCGCGTTCTTGACTCTCATTTTCAAGAGGGTAAAGTATCCGAGGAGGTTTAAAATATAAATCCGTGATCCACAGTAGAAAAAGGAGGAAGTGTGGGATAATCCGAGTAGTTGTTTGAATTCCCGATCGGGAGCGATAGAGAGTGCGACCGCTCATCTCGGCGTCCTGAACTGAACTACAGTTGGTCGCTACATCTGTACGTGCAAGTTAAAACTCTCCTATGCAAGGCGAAAACCGTTTATCAACAACACCCAGAAACGCCGTCGGCTTCGCTGGGCTTGAGCTCATCTAAGATGGACTGATACAAAGTGGAAAAGTGTTCTGTGGTCTGACGAGTCCACATTTCAAATTGCTTTTGGAAACTGTGGACGTCGTGTCCTCCGGACCAAAGAGGAAAAGAACCATCCGGATTGTTATAGGCACAAAGTTGAAAAGCCAGCATCTGTGATGGTATGGGGGTGTATTAGTCCCCAAGACATGGGTAACTTACACATCTGTGAAGGCGCCATTAATGCTGAAAGGTACATACAGGTTTTGGAGCAACATATGTTGCCATCCAAGCAACGTTACCATGGACGCCCCTGCTTATATCAGCAAGACAATGCCAAGCCACATGTTACATCAACGTGGCTTCATAGTAAAAGAGTGCGGGTACTAGACTGGCCTGCCTGTAGTCCAGACCTGTCTCCCATTGAAAATGTGTGGCGCATTATGAAGCCTAAAATACCACAACGGAGACCCCCGGACTGTTGAACAACTTAAGCTGTACATCAAGCAAGAATGGGAAATAATTCCACCTGAGAAGCTTAAAAAATGTGTCTCCTCAGTTCCCAAACGTTTACTGAGTGTTGTTAAAAGGAAAGGCCATGTAACACAGTGGTGAACATGCCCTTTCCCAACTACTTTGGCGCGTGTTGCAGCCATGAAATTCTAAGTTAATTATTATTTGCAAAAAAAAATAAAGTTTATGAGTTGAACATAAAATATCTTGTCTTTGTAGTGCATTCAATTGAATATGGGTTGAAAAGGATTTGCAAATCATTGTATTCCGTTTATATTTACATCTAACACAATTCCCCAACTCATATGTATATACACAAACACATTGATATATATATATATATATATATATATATATATATATATATATATATATATATATATATATATATATATATATATATATCTATATATAGATATATATATAGATATATATATATATACACACACACACACACACACACACGTATACACACACACACACACATTTATATATACACACACATATATACAGTACATACAGACACACACACACACACATTTATATATACACAAACACACACACATTTACATAAACACACATATATATATATATATATATATATATATATATATATATATATATATATATATATATACACACACACACACATATATATATATATATAGATATATATACATATATACAGTAAATACATACACATATGTATAATATATATAATATATCCATCCATCCATCCATTTTATACCACTTGTCCCTTGTGTGTGTGTGTGTGTGTGTGTGTGTGTGTGTGTGTGTGTATATATATATATATATATATATATATATATATATATATATATATATATATATATATATATATATATATATATATATATATATATATATATATATTAGGGGTGTGGGAAAAAATCAATTCGAATTCGAATCGCGATTCTCACGTTGTGCGATTCAGAATCGATTCTCATTTTTAAAAAATCTATTTTAAAATTTAAAAAAAAATTTTTTTTTTAAATTAATCAATCCAACAAAACAATACACAGCAATACCATAACAATGCAATCCAATTCCAAAAGCAAACCCGACCCAGCAACACTCAGAACTGCAATAAACAGAGCAATTGAGAGGAGACACAAACACGACACAGAACAAACCAAAAGTAGTGAAACAAAAATGAATATTATCAACAACAGTATCAATATTAGTTACAATTTCAACATAACAGTGATTAAAAATCCCTCATTGACATTATCATTAGACATTTATAAAAAAAAATTAAAAAAGAACAACAGTGTCACAGTGGCTTACACTTGCATCGCATCTCATAAGCTTGACAACACACTGTGTCCAATATTTTCACAAAGATAAAATAAGTCATATTTTTGGTTCATTTATTAGTTAAAACAAATGTACATTATTGCAATCAGTTGATAAAACGTTGTCCTTTACAATTATAAAAGATTTTTACAAAAATCTATTACTCTGCTTGCATGTCAGCAGACTGGGGTAGATCCTGCTGAAATCATATGTATTGAATGAATAGAGAATCCTTTTGAATCTTGGCAAAAATCTTAGCCACACAATTATCAAATGTAATAGGAAAATTAATTCATACTGACCAAAGTGGCTTCATGGAAGGTCGAAAATCTTCAGACAATACAAGGAAATTGTTTAATGTTATTTACTATGCTTGAAGTCTCCCTTATCCCACAGCAGTATGTACTGTTGATGCGGAGAAGGCATTCGACCGCATAACTGCTCATTTATGTTTTGCACATTACGTAAATTTGGATTTGGAGATAATTTTATACAATGGATTAAGATGCTTTATACAAGGCCCATGGCATCAGTCAAAACCAATAATCATATTTCAGAACCTTTTTCGTTAAAAAGAGGAGTAAAACAGGGATGTCCTGCATCTGAATTATTATTTAATTTGGTTATTGAACCCATAGCTGCAAAAATAAGAAGTGAAAATAATATTCATGTTATAAAAATTGGCTCACAGTATAATAAGCTATCGATGTATTGTGACGACATAATTCTCTACCTGTCACATGTTAACTCCTCTCTTCACTATATCAATAATGTCATCACTGAATATGGCTGTTTATCAGGGTATAAAGTCAATTGGGACAAATATATTACCACTTAACACTGCAAGAAATCACAAGTTCAGAACTCCAAAATTGGGTTTGGTTTTGAAATTGTATTGCATTATTATGGTATTGTTTTCATTTAAAAAAAATAAAAAATTAAAATTAAAAAAAATTGTTTTTGAATCGAGAATCGTGTTGAATTGAAAAAAAAAATCGATTTTGAATCGAATCGTGACCCCAAGAATCGATTCAGAATCGAATCGTGGGACACCCAAAGATTCCCAGCCCTAATATATATATATATATATATATATATATATATATATATATATATATACATAAATATATATATATATATATATATATTTATGTATATATATATATATATATATATATATATATATATATATATATATATATATATATATATATATATATATATATATATATATATTTATGTATATATATATATATATATATACATAAATATATATATATATATATATATATATATATATATATATATATATATATATATATATATATATATATATATATATGTATGATACACAGTATTATATATAATATAATATATTATATATAAGAGTAGAGTACAGAGGTGTGCATGTCAACCCACAATGTCAACAACAAAACACTAGAACTGTATTTTTGTCCCATGTGGACCCAGCGAGACTTACAGGCACCAGGTCCTTGACCACGTACATGTGTGGGAGCGGGTAGATCTTGGTGGCCTTGCTGGCGTTGCCGTCGATCTTGTTGAGGCACGCCAGAGTGTTGCCGCCGTTGATGTTCATGGCACAGGAGCCACAAATCCCTATTACAGGTCCAAAGGGTCAGACAAGACTAGCGCCATTGGCTGTGCTCCATCTCTCACCCTCGCGACAGGAACGTCGGAAGGTCAGCGTGGGGTCAAGCTCGTTCTTGATCTTGATGAGAGCGTCCAGGACCATGGGACCACAGCTGGATTCAGGAGACACCATCCAAACATTATCACGCTTCAACACATCATCATGCTAGGAAGACTAAAGGATCACATTTACAGCTCCTTTTAAGATGTGTAGCAAAGCCTAATTCATTCTAACCGTCCTAATGCAGCAATGATAAACTGCATCTGTGAAATAATTCAAATATATTTATGACCAGTTGATTGCTTTCATGAGACAAACATAAACCATGGTAACACTTCAAACCATCCTCAAGTAGTTCCATAAATTACATGGGTGGTAGCGCTCACTTCCTGGAGACGAAAGCTAGCGCGTTGATCGCTAGCTAAGAGCAACATGTGATGGATGTTATAATGTAATGTTCTTTGTCCAGGCAAAACTATCACTTTTATGGCTGTGATATTCCTGGACTCTGGTGGAGATGTCTCTAATCACTAATTGTCTTTCAGTTCTTCAAATGGTTTATTTTGTGATTGATGCTGTATTACTGCATTCTCCATGTTGAATCAAGACATTCCTGATTTGGATAATATCATATTCAGATAAAGTTGATTTTCTCTCTCTCTCTCTCTCTTTTCTGCGTTTTTCTCTCTCATTTTCTCTTTCCTGCGTCTCTCTCTCTCTTTCTCCGGCATCCGTCTCTCTCTTTCTCTCGCTCTCTCTTTTCCACGTCCTTGTCTCTTTCTTTCTCTCTATCTCTTTCTCTCTCTCGTTCCCTTTTTCCAGCGTCCTTCTCTCTCTTTTCTGTGTTTCTGTCCCTCTTACTTTCTTGCGTCTCTCTCTTTCCTGCGCCTCTCTCTCTCTTTTTCCTGCGTCCTTCTCTCTTTCTCTTTTTCATGTTACTCTCTCTCTCTCTTACTTTCTTGCGCCTCTCTTTTTCCTGCGTCCTTCTCTTTTTCTGTCTCTATCTTTTTTTCTGCGTTCTTCTCTCTCTCTCTCTCTTTTTTCTAAGTCCTTCTCTCTTCCCTGCATCTCTCTGTCTCTCTCTCTACTTTTGTCCTACACCCTTAGTCCCCTCACTCTCTTTCCTGCATCCTTCTCTTTTCTGCACCCGTCCCTTTCTCTCTCTTTTTCCTGCGTCCTTCTCTCTCTTTCTTTCTCTTTCTTGCGCCCGTCCCTCTCTTGCTCTCTTTTTCCTGCATCCTTCTCTCTCTCTCTTTTACATGTTTCTCTCTCTCTCTCTCTCTCTCATTTTTTTCTCTACACCCTTCTTCCTCTCTCTCTCTTTCCTGCATCCTTCTCTCTCTTTATTTCTCTTTCTTGCGCCCGTCCCTCCATCCCTGTCTTTTTCCTGCGTCCTTCTCTCTCTCTCTCTCTTTTTTCCGTGTTTCTCTCTCTCTCTTTTACTTTCTTGCGTCTCTCTCTTTTCTGCGTCTCTCTCTCTTTTTTTCCTGTGTCCTTTTTTCTCTTTCTCTCTCTCGCTCTCTTTGCTGCGTCCTCTCTCTTTCTCTCTCTCTCTTTTCTACATCCTTTTCTCTCTCTTTTTTCTGCGTCCTTTTTTCCTTTTTCTTCCCCTCCCTCCCTCTCTTTTTCCTGCGTCCTTCTCTCTCTCTCTCTCACTCTTGTCCGTGTTTATCTCTCTCTCCCTCTTACTTTCTTGCGTCTCCCTCTTTCCTGTCTCTATCCCTCTCTTTTTGTTGCAGCGCGGATTCGAACCCAAGATTTTCCCTCAGCAAGATCACACTCCCTGTCTGGCAGCATGTCAGGACACGCCCCCACCGATTGCATCACGCCCTCTCTTCGCCGCAGCTGCAGGCGGTTAGTCATCAGCACACCTGGCAGTAATCAGGAGGACAGCATAAGAACCAGTCACTCCTTGGGACCTACGCCGGAACGTCGTTAACTCTTGTAGTAAGCATTACGTCTCTGGCTTTCCTCTTGTTGTCCTCGACCTTGCTTTTGTCTTTTGCCCCTTTTTGTCTTGTTGACTTATGTCCCTTGTTCTCCTTGCAGTTGCCTCTCTCAATGCTCGATCACTCGTTTTGGACTTGGACATTGTTGCTTGCCGCCTGCTTTCGACCACCTGCCTGTCCCCGGATCTCCCTTGTGCCTACCCTCTTGGTCAGACAAACTTTTCATCCATCACGCATGTACAACATCCTCTTGAATTATTTACATGGTTAATTCTACACTTAATCCTGCAACCAACACTTAGAGTAGCATACACATCCCACACAATCATCAAAGGTTACAATAAACCTGGTAACCTTAAGCTCTTCGTGGTGTCGTCTCCTTCCAACCCTCACGTACATAACAGTACGTTCCGGCCAACCATGTCAGAACCAGACAACACCCCCCAGCCTAGCCTCGCTCCCCAGGCTCGGATCCCACGAAATCCGGACTTGGAGGTAATGTGCTCAGTCCTGAAGACGCACCACACTCGTTTTGAGGCATTAGAGGACAATTTAGAGAAGGCTTTCACCAAGTTATATATTAAGTTTGACGAGCTAGTCCCCAGCCCAGTGCAAGACTTGGTAACTGGACAGCATGCTACACCAGCTACTAGCTCCGGTAGCGCTTCCTTTAGCCGAGAGCCCAAGATTGCTAGCCCTAAGCCTTTTGAGGGTGATTTTGAGCTCTGTAGGGGGTTTTTGGTGCAATGTGAGTTTATTTTTTTGCACCAACCCTCGCGTTACACTACTGATGGGGCCAAAATTGCATTTATTTTTTCGCTGCTTGCCGGACCTGCTCTCAAGTGGGCTACTGCAGCTTTGGACAAGTCACTGGGCCTCGGCACCGACTACTCAGCCTTCCGGTCCGAATTTTTGGCTGTCTTCGACCACCCCAAGGATGGGGGGGATGCCGCAAGACGCTTGCACACCATCCGGCAAGGAACTCGCTCGGTGGCAGCCTACACCCTTGAGTTCCGGACCATTGCGGCAGACAGTGGTTGGAACGACAAAGCCCTCCAAAGTGCTTTTCGTCAGGGACTCGCCGAAGAAATCAAGGACGGTCTGCTGAGGGATAGACCAACCTCTTGCAGAGGCCTCATTGACTTGGCACTCCAGTATGATCAGAGACTTGTGGAGCGAGCAACCGAGAGAGCCCGGAGCGTCGCTAGGAGAACCCCGGCTACGACCTCATCTCCTGTCTTTCAGCCATTTGGAGGACAACCGACCCCATTACCTGTTGCGGTCTCAACCACCGAACCCATGCAAGTAGGAAGAACCCGTTTGGGGACAGAGGAGAGGGAGAGAAGGATGAGGCAACATCTCTGCCTTTACTGTGGGGGTGCGGGACACATTGTCCGCTACTGTCCGGCACTACTAAAAGACCAGGCTCACCAGCAAGGGGGATCCTGGTGAGCCATTCGACACTCCCCCGGGGACAAGAGAACCCAGGCATCCTGTTTTCCGCGTCCTTAACTTGGAACGACAAGAGAGTTGGAGTTAAAGTTTTTTTGGACTCCGGGGCGGACGATAGTCTTATGGACTACGGCTTTGCCCAACAAAACAAGATTCCTCTGGTATCTTTGAACAAGGACCTTCCTGCTCAAGCTCTGGACGGACGTCCATTGGGTCCTATCAGACACCGATCAGAACCACTGCTTCTCACCTTATCCGGAAACCATTCTGATACCATCCGTTTCTGGGTTTTGGAGGCCCCTTTCACTCCAGTTGTCTTAGGAAGAGCATGGTTGAAGCAACATAATCCTCACATTTCATGGACCTCCGGAGAGATAATGGCTTGGAGCACCCTTTGTCACGCTAACTGCTTGAAGTCAGCCTCGGCCCCCAGCAGAACTATTCAATCTACTAACCACCAGGTCGACCTCTCTACCATTCCTGAGTTCTATCATGACCTCGCTGAAGTATTCAGCAAGGAATGTGCTCTATCTCTCCCGCCGCATAGACCATATGACTGCGCTATCGAGCTGCTTCCTGGGGCATCCCTGCCGTCTAGTCGGCTGTACAACCTGTCTCTTCCCGAAAAAGAAGCCATGAAGAATTACATCACTGAATCTCTGGCTTCCGGTATCATAACCCCTTCCAAATCCCCTGTGGCTGCGGGGTTTTTCTTTGTGACTAAGAAGGACGGGTCATTGCGACCCTGCATTGACTACCGGCACCTCAACAACATAACCATCAAGAACAAGTACCCACTGCCACTTCTAAACGCATCTTTTGAACCCCTGGCACCAGCTACCATCTTCACTAAACTCGACCTTCGCAACGCATACCACTTGGTTCGGATTAAAGAGGGGGATGAATGGAAGACAGCGTTTAATACTCACCTTGGCCACTACGAGTACAGAGTTATGCCTTTTGGTCTTACCAATGCTCCTGCTGTTTTTCAGACACTGGTCAATGACATTCTTCGTGACATGCTGGACCAGTTTGTTGTTGTCTACTTGGACGACATCCTTATTTTTTCTCGCAACCCGCAGGAGCATCAACAGCATGTCCGTTTGGTCCTTCAGCGTCTTCTCGAGAACAGACTGTTTGTCAAGGCGGAGAAATGCCTTTTTCACGCCTCATCTGTGGATTTTCTGGGCTTCATTGTGGAGAAGGGGCACGTCAGGGCTGACCCTGAGAAGGTCAAGGCTGTGGTAGCCTGGCCACAACCCACATCCAAGACAGAACTCAGGAGATTTCTGGGCTTCGCGGGATTTTATAGAAGATTCATTCGGAATTTCAGTCTTATTGCAGCACCCCTCAACGCTCTCACCTCATCTAAGGTCAATTTTTTGTGGTCACCTGAGGCCGACAGTGCTTTTAGAGGACTCAAGACCAGCTTTATCTCTGCCCCCGTCCTCATCCATCCGGATTGGGACTGTCCATTCTTAGTGGAGGTGGATGCTTCTGACTCAGGGATTGGAGCTATACTTTCTCAGAGATCTAAGATTGATAACTTGCTTCACCCCTGTGCATTTTTCTCCAGGCGACTTTCCCCGGCTGAACTCAACTACGATGCTGGTAACAGGGAGCTGCTGGCTGTCCATGAGGCTTTATTGGAGTGGAGACACTGGTTAGAGGGAGCTAGGCACCAGTTCCAAATCTTGACTGACCATAGCAACCTTCTCGCCATTCGGTCAGCGTGACGAATCAACAATCGACAGGCAAGGTGGCAACAGTTTTTTTCTCGCTTCGACTACGTCTTGTCTTACCGACCAGGATCCAAGAACCAGAAGGCAGACGCATTGTCTAGAGTGCACATGGCTGAGAACGCTTGTCCGCCCATCCCTGAGACATTCTGCCACCAGCTCGTATTGTGGGAATGGTCACCTGGAAAATTGAGGACCAGGTGAAGAAGGCTCTGCAGGCTCGTCCTGGACCTGGGGGCGGACCGCCTGGCAAGTTGTTCGTTCACAGAGAACTTCGTTCCCAGGTCTTGGATTGGGCCCACTCTAGTCTGTTTTCCTGCCATCCTGGGTTCCAACGTACATTATCTTTTGTCCGAAGACGTTTTTGGTGGCCATCCTTGGCTGCTGACACTCGAGAGTTCATCACTGCCTGTTCCACTTGTGCCCGCAGTAAACCGTCACACCGACCCCCGGCTGGTCTACTACGCCCACTGTCGATTCCGGCTCGCCCATGGTCACACATAGCTTTGGACTTCGTCACTGGCTTTCCCGTCTCGAGAGGTAATAACACTATACTCACCATTGTCGACCGTTTTTCTAAGGCAGCCCACTTCATACCCCTCCGCAAGTTGCCTTCCTCCTCCGAGACGGCGGATCTTCTCACGTTGCACGTCGTAAAACAACATGGGATTCCTATGGACATCGTATCCGACCGGGGCCGTCAGTTCACCTCTAAGGTATGGAGAACATTTTGTAAGGGGATCGGGGCCTCTGTCAGCCTCACCTCAGGATATCACCCCCAAAGCAATGGACAGGCCGAAAGAGCCAATCAAAGTCTGGAGTCTATGCTTCGCTGCGTTGCCCAACGTCAGCCCTCGTCCTGGAGCAAGTTCATCCCATGGGTAGAGTACTCCTACCTTGCCGACCCCTCTCTTCTGGAGGACTTCTACTGTGCCAACCCGGGGGCCCTCAGACGCTCGTCGGGTGCCTCGCCTAAGGAGGGGGGTACTGTTGCAGCGCGGATTCGAACCCAAGATTTTCCCTCAGCAAGATCACACTCCCTGTCTGGCAGCATGTCAGGACACGCCCCCACCGATTGCATAACGCCCTCTCTTCGCCGCAGCTGCAGGCGGTTAGTCATCAGCACACCTGGCAGTAATCAGGAGGACAGCATAAGAACCAGTCACTCCTTGGGACCTACGCCGGAACGTCGTTAACTCTTGTAGTAAGCATTACGTCTCTGGCTTCCCTCTCGTTGTCCTCGACCTTGCTTTTGTCTTTTGCCCCTTTTTGTCTTGTTTACTTATGTCCCTTGTTCTCCTTGCAGTTGCCTCTCTCAATACTCGATCACTCGTTTTGGACTTGGACATTGTTGCTTGCCGCCTGCCTTCGACCACCTGCCTGTCCCCGGATCTCCCTTGTGCCTACCCTCTTGGTCAGACAAACTTTTCATCCATCACGCATGTACAACATCCTCTTGAATTATTTACATGGTTAATTCTACACTTAATCCTGCAACCAACACTTAGAGTACCATACACATCCCACACAATCATCAAAGGTTACAATAAACCTGGTAACCTTAAGCTCTTCGTGGTGTCGACTCCTTCCAACCCTCACGTACATAACACTTTTTCCTGTGTCCTTTTTTCTCTTTCACTCTCTCGCTCTCTTTGCTGCATCCTCTCTCTCTCTCTTTACCGGGTCCTTCACTCTCTTTTTTCTGCATCATTTTCTCTTTCTCGTCTCTCTCTCTCTCTTCTGCGTCTCTCTCTTTTCTGCGTCTCTCTCCCTCGTCCTTCTCTCTCTTTCTATCTCTCTTTTCTGTTTTTTCTCTCTCTTTCACTTTCTTGCGTCTCTCTCTTTTTCCTGTGTCCTTGTTTCTCTTTCTCTCTCTCGCTCTCTTTTCTGTGTCCTCTCTTTCTCTCTCTCTCTTTTTTCTGCATCCTTTTCTCTTTCTCTCTCTTTCCTGCCTCACTCTCTCTCTCCTGCGTCTCTCTCCCTCTCTTTTTCCTGCGTCCTTCTCTCCCTCTCTCTCTTTTCCGTGTTTCTTTCTCTCTCTTACTTTCTTGCGTCTCTCTCTCTCTCTTTTTCCTGTGTCCTTGTCTTTCATTCTCTCTCGCTCTCTTTGCTGTGTCCTCTCTCTTTCTCTTTCTCTCTTTTTCCTGCCTCTCTCTCTCTCTCTCTCTTCTGCGTGTCTCTCTTTTCTGCGTCCCTCTCCCGCTCTTCCTCTGTCTCCCTCTCTCTCTCTCCTTAAAATACCTTAAATTTCTCTGGACATTTTATAAAGAAAATTCCAGGACAATTCTGGCACACTGATCACAAGTGAGCTAGCTAGCTTAAATGCTAACATGAATACAAGACACACGAATGTCTTTCAACAGTATTTCGACACCAATATATTCAAAATAGGGCTGTTACATGTGAAAGAGGAAACTCTGACTGGCGTACTCAAGTTTCACTTCTCTACTGTACTTTGGATAAATGTTCCCAAGTTATGAGCAAATAAATGATGCGCATTCAAATAAAACATCTAAAAATGTCTAACATTTTAAAGTTAAGTTAAATTATGCAAGTGAGCGATTTAGTGTGATTAATCACAGTTCATAAGTAGGGATGATGTTTGATAAGGAATTATCGAGTTCGAGCTTATTATCGAACCGATTCCTTATCGATTCTCTTATCGAGTCCACATAGGTTGTTGTATATGGAAAAAAACCCACAATATTTGGTTTAACAAAAGCTCACTTTTATTATATAATAAAAAAATAAAATCTAATAAATAAATAAATATTGACTTTTACCCACCTAAAAAATAAAATAAAATAAATAAATATTGACTGTTGTTACCCAAAGTATATTAAGTGGGATTTTTCAGAGAAAAAAATATATACAGTAACACAAAAACAAACTGTCTCTGTGATCACTATAGGTGTATAAATAATAATATAGTGTTAAATAAAATCAGTCCCTTGGGCACAAAACTGAAAATAATACAGCTCTCCAAAAAGTGCACTTCTGCTGCTATTTGACATAACTGTTTGTTATGATGTTTTGACATTTTTACACTATTTCTTTATTGAAAGAAAATTCTATGAAGAGAAAAGTTGTTTGCAAATGTGGTTACAATGCTAAAAAATGAAAAGTTAAAGCTAAAAAAAGAAATACACTTTGAGTTAACATTATTTCTTTATGGGGGAAAAATGTTATGAGCTAGAGAATATAACTACTACACTACCCAGCATGCAACGGGAGTTATGAGCATGCGCGGTAGCCCCGAAAAGTGTTGCATGTTGCCACGCTGTGAAAGTAAACGTCAAGAACTCAGCCAACACGCCTCGTCTGCATCATTTATAATTAGACAGACAACACATCTACAGTGTGATTTTGTTTTGTTTACAAGGAAAGAAAAACAAAAGTTAAAAAAGGGAGATATGTTGTATATATGTATGTGCTGCGGTTGTTTTAAGAACGTTGCGACAGCTGCCGTAAAGGAGGTGCGTTGCTAGCCTGGTTGCTATGTTTCCGGTTGGTCGTAAAAGTGTTCGTCATGTGTTTTACCCTGCTAAAATCTCTCAGTAAAGTTATTCGATGGATTATAGCTTTTGTTTTGAACTTTATTACACCTTGGAGCGCTTTTTCCCGTCCATTGTTTTCCTGCTTTCGCTATCTGCGCCTAATGACTGAGCTACATGACGCCATTTCTTGTGATGTCCCACGGAGCATTTCTGGTCGGGACGGGATTCGAATAAAGAATCAACTATTTTCCTTTACTATAGTGGTCTCGATAACGGGTACCGGTTCTCAAAAAGGGATTCGAGTCCGAGGACTCGGTTCTTTTCTTATCAAACAACCGGGAAAACCGGTTTCGAGTATCATCCCTATTCATAAGTGTGATTAATCGCATCAAAAATGCAATTGTTTGACATCAATAATTAAAACATAACTACTATAAAATAATGAAGACCCACAACCACACAAACAGGAAGTGAACCACACCATTTTGCATCATTAAAACCTTTACAAGATTAAAAAAATAACAATAAAGATATATATATTTATAAACGTGGATATGCTGTAATGTATATGTCATAATGTCAGTCGTCAGGTCTTACGTGTTGAGGTCCAGTTCATACGTCTGCATCCTGGGCTTGTCCCCGGCTGTGTCCGGATCCCAGCGGTAGATCTGGAACTTCTTGATCCTGGGCTCAGGAGCCGGGGCCGCCGCCGTCTGGGCGTGACGTACCATCTGAGTGGCACCGACACATTTAAAAAAATCAATTTAAATCAATTAAAATGAATGCCCAAAAAGCCCTTTTTTATAAGAATACATTTTTAAAAATACATTTTCAGGCCATCTCCGTGCAACCTGTTTTGAAAAGGTTTCCTTGTAATAATTACACCAAATAATACATTGCGAGTATTGAATCGACTCATTCTTGTTATTGTCTCATATTTATACTTTGTCGGTTAATTTGTGTCTTTTTTGTTAAAGCTGAGTTGTATGCATTTGACTATTGTAAACAGATTTTTGTTACATCAATTTATGCTGACAACTTCATTTAATTTTAATTGAATCTCATTTCATAATTTCCTTTAATTTACAAGAAGTGGGTGGATGGGTCTTGAGTTTTGAAGCAACAAATATTCATGCACTGAATTTTTTTTTTATACACAACATTTTAACAAAGTGAACTTTTAAACACAAATTTTTATGAAATAAAATTGTCCGCATATTTTGATTGAATTTGTGAACAAAATTTCTGTTTTGGAAAATTAGGTTTATTCAAATGCTGTGTTTTAAAATACAGTAAAAATGTGTTGCTTTGAAACTCAAGACCTAAACCATTTGAATTAAATGAAATTAAATTAAATGGACATTTATTGAAATTGTCACCATAATTTGATGTAGAAAAAAAAACAAACTGAAAAATGAGTAACATAAATTCAGTGTCAAAAAAAGCTTTCGTAATAAAGACACAAATTAACCTCCATAGCACTGTACTACAAATGTGGCATTCACAAACAAATCGAGTCTTTTGAATGGCTCTTTTCAGTAATAATTTATACAACTCTTATATTTTTGTGACAGAGTGATTGGAGCACATACTTGTTGGTCACAAAAAACATTCATGAAGTTTGGTTCTTTTATGAATTTATTATGGGTCTACTGAAAAGGTGAGCAAATCTGCTGTGTCAAAAAGTATACATACAGCAATGTTAATATTTGCTTACATGTCCTTTGGCAAGTTTCACTGCAATAAGGCGCTTTTGGTAGCCATCTACAAGCTTCTGGTTGAATTTTCGACCACTCCTCTTGACAAAATTGGTGCAGTTCAACTAAATGTGTTGGTTTTCTGACATGGACTTGTTTCTTCAGCATTGTCCACACGTTTAAGTCAGGACTTTGGGAAGGCCATTCTAAAACCTTATTTCTAGCCTGATTTAGCCATTCCATTACCACTTTTGACGTGTGTTTGGGGTAATTGTCCTGTTGGAACACCCAACTGCGCCCAAGATCCAACCTCCGGTTGGTTTTAGGTTGTCCTGAAGAACTTGGAGGTATTCATTAGAGATGTCCGATAATATCGGCCTGCCGATATTATCGGCCGATAAATGCTTTAATATGTAATATCGGGAATTATCGGTATCGGTTTCAACCTCCCGATTTTCCCGGGAGACTGCCGAATTTCAGTGCCCCTCCCGAAAATCTTCCGGGGCAACCATTCTCCCGATTTCCACCCGGACAACATTATTGGGGGCCTTTAGCGTCCTCTACAACCTGTCTTCACGTCCGCTTTTCCTCCATACAAACAGCATGCCGGCCCAGTCACATAATATATGCGGCTTTTCACACATACAAGTGAATGCAACGCATACTTGATCAACAGCCATACAGGTCACACTGAGGGTGGCCGTATAAACAACTTTAACACCGTTACAAATATGAGCCACACTGTGAACTCACACCAGACAAGAATGACAAACACATTTCGCGAGAACACCCGCACAGTAACACAACATAAACACAACAGAACAAATACCCAGAACCCCTTGCAGCACTAACTCTTTCGGGACGCTACAATATACACTCCACGCTACCACCAAACCCCCCCCCCCCCCCCCCGCCCCCCCCATCTCCCGAGTTCGGAGGTCTCAAGGTTGGCAAGTATGCTCTAGTACAGTGGTCCCCAACCACCAGGCCGTGGCCCAGTGGATCGATTGGTACCAGGCCGCACAAGAAATAAAAAATAAAAAAATAAAAAAAAGATTTATTTTTTATTAAATCAACATAAAAAACACAAGACACACTTACAGTTAGTGCACCAACCCAAAAAAAACTCCCACCCCTCATTCACACTCATTCGCACAAAAGGGTTGTTTCTTTCTGTTATTAATATTTCTGGTTCCTACATTATATATCAATATATATCAATACAGTCTGCAGGGATACAGTCCGTAAGCACACATGATTGTATTTTTTTATGACAAAAAAAAAAAGAGAAAAAAAGAAAAAAAATACCATGACACCCCCACATTAAGAGTTGGACAATATCGGAATACCGGATATCGGCAAAAAAGCCATTATCGGACAACTCTAGTATTCATCCTTTTTCATTGTCCCAATTACTCTCTCACCAGTTCCATTGGCAGCAAATCAAGCCCAGAGCATAATACTACCACACCATGCTTGACGGTAGGAATGGTGTGACATCACATGGACAAAGATAAGACCTTCTGGAGGAAAGTTATGTGGTCAGATGAAACAAACATTGAGCTGTTTGGCCACAATACTCAGCAATATGTTTGGAAGAGAAAAGGTGAGGCCTTTAATCCCAGGAACACCAATCCTACCGTCAAGCATGGTGGTGGTAGTATTATGCTCTGGGCCTGATTTGCTGCCAATGGAACTGGTGCTTTACGGGGGGACTTCCGGTTAAGATGTGAAGGAGGGAGGACGCGTCCGAGCGACTCTCCGTGAATTTGACACTCAAATTGTATAAAAACCACATATTGTGAGGAAATTCGAGTTGAAAGGAGAACATAAGTGATTATAGGCACACTATGGCTTCGCGGGGCGGCAAAACTCCACAGCAGGGGATAAAGGCGCACTTTACTCGGCATAGTAAAACTACCACTACAAACAGTGGGACTAGCTTAGCCTCTCCAGCTAGTAGCTCTGTAGCTGCTAAAGAGGCTAATGCTGGTAGCATGACCGCAGCCAGCCTACCCCCAGAAATGGAGAGCCTACACCGACTCATGACCGCATCAATGGAGAATATAATAGCTCCGCTGAAGAGGACCATGGATGAAGTGAAGATAATTGTGGAGGATCAAGGCAAAAGGATCGTCGACTTGGAAGAAAACGCAACGCAGCTAACTGAACGAGTCACCGCTCTTGAGGCTATATGTGAGCAGCTCTTGACCCAGAACGAGTCACTGAACGAACGCATGGAAGACGCCTCTAACAGGTCTAGACGCTGCAACCTGCGCGTCACGAACGTACTACCGAGTCCTGGGGAAAGGAACGACTGTGTTCAATTCATGCAAAACTTTTTTGCCACAGTACTTGGGGACGTGTTCACCGAGCCACCCATACTAGACAGAGCGCACAGGATCGGTAAGGAAAATCCGGGGCCCAACCCGAGGCCTAGAGTGATGATTGTCCGCTTCCATTACTTTCAGGACAAGATGCGTGCACTACGGGCAGACAGGAGCCTGCTACAATGGAAGGGACAGAAAATTATGCTCTATCCAGATTATGCGCCAGCTACTGTGAAACTTCGTGCCACATTCACCAAGGTAAAAGCTCAAATGTGGAAGAAGAATGTCCGATTCCGCCTCGTCTTTCCAGCTGTTTTAAAGGTGGAATTTAAAAACAAAACGCATGCATTCAAGACCGCTGATGAAGCACAACGATTCTATGACCGGCGTATAGCCAGACTCCCGGACATGGAGAGAAACACAACTACCAAACCAGCGAGAAGAGGGCGCGCCACCACCCAGGAGAGAGGCGACACCGGCCGGGAGAGAGAGGAGGAGAACGGCGCTGGACTAGGCAACGAAGAGGATGGAACGCACGGGAAGAACGGTCCGGGAGGAGAGGACGAGGCGATGGGAGGCATCAGCGTGGAAGGAGAATATAACGACGAGGTGAACGACGGCGAAGAAGAAGACGGCGGCAGCGGCAGCGAGTCCGGAGACAACATGGGGGCTCTGGACGAGAATGACGGTACTGAGTAGCATTGATCCGAGAAATGGGGTAAGAACACCACTACAACTGACACTTATGTAAATAGACACATCCACGGTTGCCTGCCAAGGAAATGGACACATTGAAGGGAATAGACTGATGGGAAACGGACAGAGATTTACTTTCTTTTGGACTTTTGCAAGAACTTGGGACTCACGGGGGGGAGGGGGATGGTCAGGGGAAATAAGGGAAACGCTGGTATGGTTTATTGGTTTAGTCTATGTTTGAACTCTCATTCTATAAGATATTAGATCTGGAATCAGATAGAATACAAACCTTTTTTTTTGTTTTGTTCTGTTTGTGTGTGTGTGTGTGTATGTGGGTGTGTGTGTGTGTGGGTGTGTGCGTGTGTGTGTATCCATTCATACATATGTGTGTGGGTGCGTGCGTGAGTATCCACATCAGGACATGGATCGTGTGTGGGTGCTTTTGTGGGAATGTGGGCAAGTTCGCATGTTTTTGTATGCATATGTATGTGTGAATGGGATTTTACGTGGGTATCTGATAAACATTTAGAAGCACTACATGTTTGTAATGATCCTTTATGTATTTTACTGTAAACCTTTTTTATTTATATTTTCCACGGAGGGAGAGAGGAAAGATGACGGTATAAGGGAGAATGTATAATATTTAAGGGACTAAATTGGTTGAACATTGGATATCATACAGGCGACAAAACATTATGGAACCTGATCTGTACAGGGTTCAACTTGAATATCTTTTCATACTCTTGTGTACTAAAAGAGGGATTTGGAAGGCATTTCCCCTTCGTCTCAGCTCGATTGTTGTCTCTGCTTTCACCACCTATTTCCCTCTCTCCCTCTATATTTTTCTATTTGTTTATATTTTTTATTATTTTCTATTTTATTACTCAGTTGTACTGCATATATGTTGAGGATGAGACCGATCTATATATACATCAATATTATGGATAAGTTGTTGACTTTGTTATACACTGGACATGCTAGCGTAGAGGGGCTCCCCTGTCCTCGTTCCCGGTGGGCTTGTCTCCGGGGCGCTGTGGTGGGTGCTGCCGTAGCTGGGTCGACAGCCGGTTTAGTGTTGTGGTGCTGCGGTGGCGCCCGTTGGGGCGCTCGGGAGACAGGTCTATACGTACCCTGGTGCAATGGAAGTAGTTTGATATGCGAAATGAATACTACCACATTCCTTTTTTCAAGTGAATATATGCGTGGTTGTGGGTGAGTGCGTATATGTATTTACATGTATGTGCACATATAGGTCCGCATATATATTACCGGTTTTTTTCTGTTTTGTTTTTTTGTCTCTCATGTTCAAAAAAGAACACTGGTTACTAGGTAGTATAACTAGGAATATGCTCTCTGTCCTGATATAGATATAATCCCAGAGATTTAACTTTGATATAGAATCATGAACCGTGGATATTGATACTTTTTGTTTTCTTATTGGAACATTGACTTTTCTCCTATATACCCTCTTAGGGGTTTTTGTTTATCTTTTCTTTTATTCTAACTCACAATGTTATGGTTGAGGGACCTGTGTAGAGGAGAGTCGCTCGCTGTGCGATAGAGATAGGAAATGGTTAAAGCTAGCCAGGTTGAGGATTGGAGAGGATCACGCGAGCGAGCCTCTGTACCTTGGGGGTCATCTTTTGTTTCTTGTTTTATTTTTATTTTTATTTTCTTCATTATTCAAAAAAATTTAACTGAAACATGCAACAGACGTGATACAGGGAAGACAGAAAAAGTACGAAAGGAAAACCTTTATGCAAAGTAATGAAGTAAGGGTGGTGTCATTGAATGTTAATGGGTTAAACAATCCGATTAAGAGAAGCAAAGTCTTGGCTAAATTCAAAAAGGAAAAGATGCAGGTAATATATTTACAGGAAACGCACTTATCTAAACAGGAACATGAAAAATTCAGGAAACTCGGGTACAACAATACATTTTACAGTACATTCTTAAAACAGAGTAATAGGAGGGGTGTCGCCATATTAATATCGAACTCAGTTAAATTTGAATTAATCAAGGAAATATGTGATAAAGAGGGGAGATATATAATAGTGAAAGGGAAATTGGAAAACCAAACAGTAACGTTAATTAATGTCTATGTCCCCCCAGATAGCGGTAAATCCACGTATGAGAAAATATTTGATGTTATTAACAAAGAAGCAGAGGGGGTTTGGCTGTGTGGAGGTGACATTAATCTGACTTTGAATTATAACTTAGACACGACAAGCACGATTAGAAGTAAGGAACACATTAGCAAATATGTGAACATAATGATGAAGGAATTGGGAATAATAGACATATGGAGAGAACTACACCCGTTGGAGAAGGACTATACTCATTACTCAGCACCACATCAAATGTACAGTAGAATAGATATGTATCTGATGAACAAAGAAGAAATACACAGAGTGAAGGAGTGCAACATAGGAGTAACGGATCTCTCAGACCATAGTGTCATATACTTGACAATTCATCTAAATAGTAGGAAGAAAAACACGTTATGGAGATTGAATGTGGGCATCCTGAATAGTGAAAGTGTGATAGAATCAACAAAAAAAGATATAACCTCATATTTAGAAGAGAATGATAACGGGGAGGTGGAGCCGACAATTTTATGGGATGCTCTGAAGGCGGTCTTAAGGGGGAAGTTGATAGCTCAAACATCTTTTATGAAAAAGGCAAGATTAGAATTATATCAAAAACGAATCGGAAAATTGAAAGATTTGGAACAACAACATAAAACAGTGGGAACCTCTGAGATAATGGATCAGATTAAAGACATGAGAAAAAAAGTAAACGAAATGCTTATGGATGAGGTCGAAAAAAAGACCAGGTTTGTGAAACAAACATACTACGAGGGAGGCTCTAAAGCAACAAAGATGTTAGCTAGGAGACTGAAAAAACAACAAACATTAAATAATATTCACAAAATAAGGGACCCCAAGACCAACAACCTATTATACGATCCAGAAGCGATTGAAAACGTATTTGAAAATTATTATCGAACACTATATACACAACCAGTTGCGGCAAGAGAGGAGGAAATGGAACTTCTCTTAAATTCATTGGACCTGCCTTCATTGGGAGTTAGCCAAAACAAGATGCTAAACGCTAATATAACAATTGGGGAAATTGAAGAAGCAATACAAAGGACCAAAAATAACAAATCCCCGGGGACAGATGGCTTTAGTGCCGAATTTTACAAGACATTTAAAGAAGAGTTGATTCCCTTATTACAGACCTCCTTTAATTACACCCTTAAAAAAGGAAAAATTCCCCCCTCATGGAAAGAAGCGATTATATCAGTAATACATAAAGAAGGTAAAGATAAAGAAGACTGTAACAATTATAGACCTATTTCGCTACTGAATGTGGACTACAAGTTGTATACATCTATTATTTCAAAAAGGTTTGAAAACTTTATGTCGGATCTAATAGAGGACTGCCAAACTGGATTTATTAGGGAAAGACAAACTCAGGATAACATAAGGAGAGCCTTACATTTAGTTGATGAAATACAGAAGACAAAAACAAGTGCTATGCTCGTGAGTGTTGATGCTCACAAAGCATTCGACAGTGTAAATTGGTTATACCTGTATAAAGTAATGGAAAGACTAGGCTTTAACAAAAAATCAGTACAGATAATAAAGTCACTATACCAAGAACCATCAGCTAGAGTCAAAATAAATGGAAGTCTTTCGAAAAGCTTCAAATTGGAGAGGTCTACCAGGCAGGGTTGCTGTTTATCCCCGACGTTATTCGCATTATTTATAGAACCATTAGCCCAACTGATTAGAGAAAACAAGGAAATTAAAGGTATACAGATTAGACATAATGAACACAAGGTGGGGCTTTTTGCAGACGATGTACTGATCTATCTCCGAGATCCAGAAGAAACATTCCCTAGATTAATGAGAACCCTCGAAGATTATGGACGATATTCGGGGTATAAGTTAAATGTCACAAAAACACAAATATTATTGTTAAACTATAACCCCTCATTAGAAATTAGAGAGACGTATAAACTAAATTGGGACCTGGAAATGGTCAAATATTTGGGAGTTAATATAACAAAGGAAAGAGATAAACTATATGAAGCCAACTATGGGTCGATAAATCTGAGGCTTAAAATGGATCTGGAGAGATGGTCAGTGCTGTGTCTGGACTTAAGCTCAAGAATAGAAATAATCAAGATGAATGTGTTGCCGAGACTCTTGTACTTGTTTCAATCCCTACCAGTAGCAGTACCACAAATACAATTTGATGAGTGGGATAAAAATATATCGAGATTCATATGGGGGGGTAAAAGACCCAGAATTAGGTTCGAAACTCTCCAGCTGCCCAAGGTAAAAGGGGGAATGGCATTGCCAAATCTGAAAGAATATTTCCATGCAGCCCAACTTCGGTATCTAGTATGCTGGTGTAGACCAGAATACGAAGCGAAATGGAAGGGAATTGAATTAGACCAGGGGAGAGATCTTATCCAAAACTTGTTGGCAAATAAAACAATAGAAAAGAGAGTAGAGGCAGAACTGAGTCCGATTACTAAATTTACAATTGGAATTTGGAATAATATCTCAAAAAAATACAAATTAGAGGATGAAAGAAAGATACTAGGATGGTTGACACGTGATCCCAATTTCAAGCCTGGGTTCGAAGATCATGGGTTTAAACAGTGGGAACGAAAAGGCTTGACGGCAATGTGCACACTGTTGGAAGATGGGCAGATGAGGAGTTTCGAAGACCTACGGGCGACATATGATCTAGACAAACATGAGTTCTTCCGGTATTTACAGATAAGGGACTACTATATTAAAAAAATTAAAAGGGCATCAATGAACCCGCTAATTAGAATAATGGTACAAGCTTATAATAATAAAAAATGTAGAGTGATCTCAGCTGTTTACCAGGGATTGATGACAAGCAAGGGGACTTCAACCATGTACATTAAAGAGAAATGGGAAAGAGGATTTGGGGAGCAGATCACTGAAAAGGACTGGTATAATATTTGTAAAACGCAGTGCACGGCCACGAGTTCTAGGGTATGGAGGGAGTTTTGCTGGAAAAACATGACTAGATACTTTATAACTCCAAAAATAAGCGGAAGAGTCGCAGCAAAGAAACAACCATGTTGGAGGCTATGTGGAAATATGGACGCTGACCACGAACATGTGTTCTGGAACTGTCCCAATATTGAAAAATATTGGTATGACGTGTGGTCAGTGATAAAAGAAGTACTACAATATGACATTCCAAAAACAAGTATGATACTATACTTGGGAAACTTGACGCAGGAATATATGCAATTCGATGATTTCTATTTAGTCAAGGTTTTGTTAGCAGCCAGCAAAAAGGCAATTACAAGACTGTGGCGTAGTAGCAGCTCACCGACCTGTGAACAGTGGCTGTGCATTGTGGAAGAACTATATGTAATGGAAAGATTTACACATAGACTCAGAATACAGGAGGAACTATTTCTTGAGAAATGGACAAAATGGACTGAATACAAAACTCAGGAAAATGACACCACAAATGCTTGATATGGAATATAAATTGACTATGTATATATTGTAAGATGTTGACCCTGTTGATATATGTATGCATGTGACAGAATAAAAATTTAAGTTAAAAAAAAAGGAACTGGTGCTTTACAGAGAGTAAATTGGACAATGAAAAAGGAGGATGACCTCCAAATTCTTCAGGACAACCTAAAATCATCAGCTCGGAGGCTGGGTCTTTGGGCGCAGTTGGCTGTTCCAACAGGACAATGACCCCAAACACAGATCAAAAATGGTAAAGGAATGGCTAAATCAGGCTAGAATTAAGGTTTTAGAATGGCCTTCCCAAAGTCCTGTGGACAAAGCTGAAGAAACAAGTCCATGTCAGAAAACCAACACATTTAGCTGAACTGCACCAATTTTGTCAAGAGGAGTGGTCGAAAATTCAACCAGAAGCTTGTAGATGGCTACCAAAAGCGCCTTATTGCAGTGTAACTTGCCAAGGGACATGTAAGCAAATATTAACATTGCTGTATGTATACTTTTGACACAGCAGATTTGGTCACATTTTCAGTAGACCCATAATAAATTCATAAAAGAACCAAACTTCATGAATGTTTTTTGTGACCAACAAGCATGTGCTCCAATCACTCTATCACAAAAAAATAAGAGTTGTAGAAATGATTGGAAACTCAAGACAGCCATGACATTATGTTCTTTACAAGTGTATGTAAACTTTTGATCACGACTGTACACACACACACACACACACACACACACACACACACACACACACACCCACACACACACGCACACACACACATTCACAAACATATATATATATATATATATATATTTATATATATATATATATATATATATATATATATATATATATATATATATATATATATATACACAGTACATGCATTCATACATACATACATCCATATATACCATCCATCCATACATACATATATACACACATACACACAAATTATATATACATATATATATATATATGTATATATGTATATATATATATATATATATATATATATATATATATATACATATATATATATATATATATATATATATATATATATATATATATATATATACACATACATACATCTATATATATATATATATATATATATATATATATATATATATATATATATATATATATATATATATATATATATATATACATACATCTATTTTTAATTATTATTATTTATTTATTTATTATCATTATTTTTCTATTTATTTATATTTGAATTCATTTTTCAGGTTAAATATTCTAAATGGTAGTTTAAGCGTACAGACATCAGGTATGGTAGTATAATTTTGTACTTACATTTTTATTATGTCCTAATTTTAACTGTCTTACTCTTTGAACTGCGTGTAATGTTACAACGGCCAGAAATATTAAATATACTTGTTAACTAAAAACCTCGGCTTTGTTTTTAACGAATACTTAGGTCTACGCGCTACGGTATTCTAACGTTGGTCATTATGGTGGTACTTGGAGAGCCATGTGTTTTCTCAAGTGGTACTTGGTGGAACAGGTTTGAGAACCACTGCTCTAGTGCATTTTATTCTATTCTCTTTTTTTTTAATGCTCCACGGTTTTTTTTAGGTGAGTGAAAATTCAAGCTGATGTCCCTGCCTAAGCACTACCTTATGGAAGGTTTACAATGTTGAAAACACTACACAAATCTGAATGATTCCGACCAAACATATCATCCTTGGAAAAAAATAATAATAATACTAATAATAAAATACTATATAATAACAGCTCAAGATCCGGCTCCATAAATCACATCTTTAAACTGTACCTAATGATGTGGCCATTGAGTGCTTATTTTCAATCATTCAAGTCTTGCGTCGCCCTCTAGTGGCCATGAAGTGTCATAGCAGCGTTACATCACCGTGTTACCAAACTGCCTTTCGTCGACAATTGAAGGGTGAATTAAAAAAAAAAAGCTTTTTAATGCAATAATGTTCTCGAAGAGAATATAAAAGTTATTTAACGTTCCGTTCAAATGAATATGACATACACGAATGTGAAAATATATAATGTAGCCTTCCACAGTTATGATAGATATTAACACCAGGCGAGGAAAGTGTCTATTTAGGCGACTTACCAGCGTCATGCCAGAGTTCCTCGCAGACAAGACATTCCGGGACAGAGCGACACAAATAACCGACATTTTTATGAAGTAAAAAGGTTAAAAAAAATGGTTTAAGTCAATGAAACTACAGGAGCTAGTTTATTATGCCCCACAGCGAAGTTTGGGTGCCTTTTTAAGCCTTAAACCACGCCCTTTTACGTTGTGGTGCGTTCATGTGACGTACGGAAGGTTGACATGTGACGGTTATTGCCTTTAGCGCTTTCTGTCGAAATGCACGAGAAAGAGAAACATAACCTTACATTTATTAATATATATTGATATATATGCTATCCTTTATATTAAACAAATCAAAATAGCACTTGTTAAACAGGTATGTTTAAATGTCACGTCCGATAGTAAGCGAATGCATCCTTGTTTTACAATTCCAACAGCGGCGAATGGGGGTCAGTTACATACTGTATGCATCATGTACATTGTGCAACACTCATTTATGGAAAATGGTTTAGTTCATTTAAAATATGCTTGACACACTTACACGAAAGAATATCACTTGTTAGCGCTTTCATAATTCACCACAATGCCGGAGAAAAAAAAGTTAAACTTACTCTTTTCTCTAATGTGACTTCCTGTGTTTATCACATAACCTTTTCTAAACGGGAAAGGAACCTTATTGATGAAAATACAAATAACTGACACGTGACTATGGTCAATAAGTTCTTGCTTTATGAGTTTGTATACAAATATATGCTCAGTTATGAAGTGTACAACTTCCAGACCACTACGTAGATTTTGTGTCAATGTGCTTGTATTTAAAACATTTTTTATTGACATTTAATCATTTATCCAACATCTTCCTTTCTTTCACACAGTTAGTGGACTTAAATTAAACATGTGAACGTTATGTTGTGTATCAATTATCACCTGATTCAATAATGCAAAAATGCTCATCAAAGATCCTCAATATAAAAAGAGCGCTCTGGTTTTTTAAGGACCTATACTAATAGTCAAAGATCCTCTATATGACAGGAATGCTCTGCTGTTTTTCAGGACCTACTAATAGTCAAAGATCCTCTATATGACAGGAATGCTCTGCTGTTTTTCAGGACCTACTAATAGTCAAAGATCCTCTACAAAACAGGATTGGTCTGCTGTTTTTAAGGGTCTACTAATAGTCAAAGATCCTCTATAAGACTGAAATGCTCTGCTGTTTTTAAGGACTTACTAATGGTCAAAGATCCTCTACATAACAGGGACGCTGTGTTGTTTTTGAAATATCTAGTTTTCCTTGCCCGTATGTGGGCTCTGTACCGAGGATGTCGTTGTGGCTGCTACAGCCCTTTGAGACACTTGTGATTTAGGGCTATATAAATAAACATTGATTGATTGATTGATAATAGTCAAAGATCCTTTATATGACAGGAACGTTCCGTTGTTTTTAAAGACCTACTAATAGTCAAAGATCCTCGCTATAACAGGAATGCTCTGCTGTTTTGTAAGGACCTACTAATAGTCAAATATCCTCTATATGACAGGAAGACTTTGCTGTTTTTAAGGACCTACAAATAGTCAAAGATCCTCTATTTGACAAGAACGTTCCGTTGTTTTTAAAGACCTACTAATAGTCAAAGATCCTCGCTATAACAGGAATGCTCTGCTGTTTTGTAAGGACCTACTAATAGTCAAATATCCTCTATATGACAGGAAGACTTTGCTGTTTTTAAGGACCTACTAATAGTCAAAGATTCTCTACATAACAGGAACACTCTGCTGTTTTGTAAGGACCTACTAATAGTCAAATATCCTCTATATGACAGAAACGCTCTGCTGTTTTTGAAGACCTACTTATTGTCAAAGATCCTTTATATGACAGGAACGCTCTGCTGTTTTTTTGAAAGACCTACTAATAGCCAAAAATCCTCTACATGACAGAAACGCTCTGCTGTTTTTGAAGACCTACTTATAGTCAAAGATCCTTTATATGACAAGAACGTTCTGTTGTTTTTGAAAGCCCTACTAATAGTCAAAGATCCTCTATATGACAGGAACGCTCTGCTGTTTTTAAGAACCTAACAGTCAAGGATCCGCTATATGACAGGAACGCTCTGCTGTTTTGTAAGGACCTACTAATAATGAATTCCGTTGTTTTTAAAGACCTACTAATAGTCAAAGATCCTCGCTATAACAGGAATGCTCTGCTGTTTTGTAAGGACCTACTAATAGTCAAATATCCTCTATATGACAGGAAGACTTTGCTGTTTTTAAGGACCTACAAATAGTCAAAGATCCTCTATTTGACAAGAACGTTCCGTTGTTTTTAAAGACCTACTAATAGTCAAAGATCCTCTATATGACAGGAAGACTCTGCTGTTTTTAAGGACCTACTAATAGTCAAAGATCCTCTATATGACAGGAACGCTCTGCTGTTTTTAAGAACCTACTAACAGTCAAAGATCCTCTATGACAAAAACACTCGGCTTTTTTTAAGGACCTACTAATAGTCAAAGATCCTCTAAATTACAAGAACGTTCTGTTGTTTTTAAAGACCTATTAATAGTCAAAGATCATCTATATGACAGGAACACTCTGCTGTTTTAAATTATCTACTAATAGACACAGATCTTCTCTATGTGACAGGAATATGTTGCTGTTTTAAATGATCTACTAATAATCAAAGATCCTCTCTATGTAACTGGAACATGTTGCTGTTTTTAAGGACCAATTCTAATAGTCAAATATCCTCATTATGTGACAGGAACATGTTGCTGTTTTTAAGGATCTACTAATAATCAAAGATCCTCTCTATGTGACAGGAACATGTTTCTGTATTAAAGGATCTACTAATAATCAAAGATCCTCTCTATGTGACAGGAACATGTTGCTGTTTATAAGGACCTATTCTAATAGTCAAAGATCCTCTCTATGTGACAGGAACATGTTGCTGTTTATAAGGATCTACTAATAATCAAAGATCCTCTCTATGCGACTGGAACATGTTGCTGTTTTTAAGGACATATTCTAATAGCAAATATCCTCATTATTTGACAGGAACATGTTGCTGTTTTTAAGGATCTACTAATAATCAAAGATCCTCTCTATGTGACTGGAACATGTTGCTGTTTTTAAGGACCTGTTCTAATAGTCAAAGATCCTCTCTTTGTGACAGGAACATGTTGCTGTTTTTAAGGATCTACCAATAATCAAAGATCCTCTCTATGTGACAGGAACACGTTGCTGTTTTAAAAGACCATCTACAAAAACGCTCGTCCGAGATCTTCTAGTTGACACAGTGCTGTTTTAAAGCACATTACAAGATCCTCTATATGTGAGGCACACTCTGCAAGAACCTAGTCAAAGATCCTCTCTACAACAGGAGCGTGTGACCGAGGCGAGGTGTTGTGGTTGTAATGACACAATTCGACAGCAGATGTCACTGTTGTGCTGCAATGGCACTTTTATTAAAACAGACATGTCATCCTCACAACAGCAATGTCTGATGGGGGGGCAGAGGGGGGGATTTGGGGGGAATGGGGGGGGGGGGGGGGGGTTTCAGGTTAGGGTTTCCTCCACTTTTTGTGTCAACAAATTTTTTTTTATCAAAAACACAAACCTAAATGTCGCAGTCAACACTTTTTGAGTTCACTAGTTGATGTTTTATTTGGACTGACCATATTTTCGTCATCTCGTGTCCAGGGGGTTATTTACTCAACTACAGAGAGCACCAGGCATGTGTTAATGGTAAGGCGTTAATTAAGGTGGAAGCCTTTATTTGTGTCACCGACAATAATAAACTATATATTTTAAATAATGCTCCCTGATATTAAAAAAAAAATCATATTTTACCTAACATAAAGACACCCTAACTGAGACGATGACATTTTTAATATTTCTAAATAAATAATATTTTTTTGTCATTTTAGTGATGAATAAATGTAGTATTTTTTACTAAAGTGTACAAATTATTCATATGCATAATAACAAATATAGTATGTATTATTCATATATCATATCTCTCACGACCAATCAGATGGGCAGGTCTGCTTGAGCCCCGCACATTCTGCCTAGCAACAAGCAAAATCAACTCAAAATGTTGTCCAACAGTAAAATATGAAGCCCTAACCCCTCCCCCCCTTTCATATTTACAGGAATAAAATTACATTCAGTTGTTTGACTATGTAACAAAGCTAATTCCGTGTGTGTGTGTGTGTGTGTGTGTGTGTGTGTGTGTGTGTGTGTGTGTGTGTGTGTGTGTCACATGTTTCCACGTTTATCTCTCATTGGTTCCTTCATTGGAGCCATCAAGCCAATCGTTTCTGAGAAACAAGGTACGAAAATGTGGAATTTTGCAGACAAGCAGCAATCTAACATGACAAAAAAAAAAAAAAGTTGGCATTCAAACCCTCAACCCCCCCAAAAACCAAAAGCGAAACAAAGGCCGGCCACGTGTGTCCTAAAAGAGCATGCCCACTTCCACGATGAACACACAAAGTGTCTCTAGAGAAGAAAAAAAAAAACACCCTCCAAAATGTTCTGGTTGCCAATCGTCCTCCAGGTGAGGAGGTCCGGAAGAAGATTCTAGAAGGACGGAAGGTGAGTCACTGGTGAGTCACAGGTGAGTCAGAGGTGCCGAGGGCTGGGGTGGCCGTTGTGGTAGAGCTTCTGCTTGATGTGCACCATGTTGCTGCCGGACTCGTCCAGCTGGCCGTGCTGAGCGCGACCGCCCAGCTCCCGCAGGTTGCAGAACTGGGGCAGCCAGGACCAGGACGGCGTGTCTGCGGGACAGAGAACGCACCGGTGAGTCGTAACATTTTTGATGCTGCTACTTTGTCACCATCTAGTGGACAACATGAGTTTTTCCTGGTTAATGACCTTTTGTTCTGTACTAAATGCGCAGCATTTACCTATATGACCCAATGCAAACAACCTTCCCTAGTCACTGTGCAAAAAAAACAAATAACACAAAAATGGCAACTGTCACTGAACTCTGTGGACACAATAAAAAACGTACGTTCGCCATAAAAAAATCTAAATTACAACCATTTTCATTTAGTACAAAGCATGATGGGAAAAATGCAAAACACTTTCCACAGTTATCAATGTTTGGCATATTTTATCTGCTTGATATTTTTGATGGATTACAAAACTTTAAAGAGGTAGTCGCGGAAGTAAACAAGGTAGAAGGCAAACTTACACATACTCTTAATATCCAATTATAGTAATTATATTAATATAATACAATGTGTGCAGCATTCATTTCTAAGATCCAATGCAAACAACCTTCCATAGTCATGGTGAAGGAAAAAAAAATCTAACCAACACAAAACGTCAACAGTCACTGAACTCTGTGGATACGATAAAAAAATGTACCTTCGCCATAAAAAATTCAAAATTACACCCGTTTACATTTATTACAAAGCATGATGGGAAAAAATGCTAAACACTGTCCACACTTACGCTTGTTTGGCACATTTTATCTGCTTGATATTTCTGATGGATTACAAAACTTTAAGGAGGTCCTCATGGAAGTAAACAAGGTAAGAGTTCAACTTTCACATACCCTAAGACAAGATGGTGGCGCATTGCTATGCAGCGGCTTGCTAACGCTCTTGGGAGTGTAGAGCGATTTGGCAAAAAACACCCGTCATTTCTGTCAATTTCATGGCTGGCTCAAAGCGTGAACACTCTGTGATCACATACGACCGACAGACAATTCTGGATGTGGATGGATCGAGTCGTTGTAGACTGAAAGATGCATGTACGGTGGACCTCCTCGCTAGCATGGGAATACTTTGCGGGCTACATCGAGCGGCCTTTGTAGCAGCGGAGTCAAGTGCTAGCGGTGACCGCCAATGGAGACGACGTAAGCGGTGTGAGCGGAAGCAGAAACGGGGATGCCGAGCGGGGCTAACAACAAAGGGAAAAGCTAACCAAAGAAGCGTGGAGTCTCCGGGTAAGAAGCCATTTAAACTAGAACTAGCCGGCGCCAGGCTGGATAATCCCAGCACACATAGCAATTCTCTTAAAATAAATCACAACTCACATAATGTTTTTTCTTTTGTGACCGTGTCAGAGGCAGACATGCAATCTACTGAGGTGGCTAACTATGATGCGTTCAGTTTATCGCAACATCTAGCAAACAATCGGACAATTCCCATCGTATCAATTCCTAGATATGGTCGAAACTATTTAAAGTGCACTACGCATAATAAACGCAACATTATTAATATTGCTACTTCGGATAATTTCAACAAACAATCCTCAAAACAGCCCACTACCTATAATATGGGCTTTTTAAACATAAGATCATTATCTTCCAAAACGTTATGAGTTAATGAAGTCATTAGAGACAACAAACTTGACATCGTTGGTCTCGCCGAGACCTGGCTCAAACCAGACGATTTTTTTGCGCTAAATGAGGCATCTCCTCCTAACTATACCAATACACATGTTGCCCGACCTCTTAAAAGGGGAGAGGGTGTCGCACTAATATACAATGAAAACTATAATTTTACACCTAACCTAAATAATAAATATAACTCGTTTGAGGTGCTCACTTTGAGGTTTGTCACACCGCTGCCTCTCCACCTGGCTGTTATCTACCGCCCCCCTGGGCCCTATTCGGACTTCATCAGTGAATTCTCAGAGTTTGTTGCTGTTCTAGTGACGCACGCCAACAATATAATCATAATGGGGGACTTTAATATCCATATGAATACCCCATCGGACCCTCCATGCGTGGCACTCCAGACTATAATTGATAGCTGTGGTCTTACACAAATAATAAATGAACTCACGCATCGCAACGGTAATACGATAGATCTAGTGCTTGTCAGGGGTGTCACCACCTCTAAAGTTACGATACTCCCGTACACTAAAGTAATGTCCGATCATTACCTTATAAAATTCGAAGTTCTGACTCATTGTCAACAAACTAATAATAATAATAATAATAACTACTATAGCAGCCGCAAGATTAATGGTGCCTCAACGACGACTATTACTGACCTACTGCCTTCGGTAATGGCACCATTCCCAAATTATGTGGGCTCTATTGATAACCTCACTAACAACTTTAACGACGCCCTGCGTGACACCATTGATAGTGTAGCACCGCTAAAGCTAAAAAGGGCCCCTAAAAGGCGTACCCCATGGTTTACAGAAGAAACTAAAGCCCAGAAATTATCATGTAGAAAGCTGGAACGCAAATGGCGTGCGACTAAACTTGAGGTTTTCCATCAAGCATGGTGTGATAGTTTAATAACTTATAAACGCATGCTTACCTCAGCTAAAGCTAAATATTACTCAAATCTCATCCACCTCAAAAAAATGATCCTAAATTTTTGTTTAGTACAGTAGCATCGCTAACCCAACAAGGGACTCCTCCCAGTAGCTCCACCCACTCAGCAGATGACTTTATGAATTTCTTTAATAAGAAAATTGAAGTCATTAGAAAAGAGATTAATGACAATGCATCTCAGCTACAACTGGGTTCTATTAACACAAATATGACTGTATATACGACGGATACCGCCCTCCAAAATAGTTTCTCTCTCTTTGATGAAATAACATTGGAGGAATTGTCAAAATGTGTAAATGGGACAAAACAAACAACATGTTTACTTGACCCAATTCCTGGGAAACTTATCAAGGAGCTTTTTGTATTATTAGGTCCATCAGTGTTAAATATTATAAACTTATCACTTTCCTCTGGCACTGTTCCCCTAGCATTCAAAAAAGCGGTTATTCATCCTCTACTCAAAAGACCTAACCTCGATCCTGATCTCTTGGTAAACTACCGGCCGGTGTCCCACCTTCCATTTATCTCGAAAATCCTCGAAAAAATTGTCGCACAGCAGCTAAATGAACACTTAGCGTCTAACAATCTCTGTGAACGTTACCCACATATGCAGTCCTCTCCAAGGTTTCTCATAGTCATTCACATTGATTTCCCACTGGGGTGAGTTTTCCTTGCCCGTATGTGGGCTCTGTACCGAGGATGTCGTTGTGGCTTGTACAGCCCTTTGAGACACTTGTGATTTAGGGCTATATAAATAAACATTGATTGATTGATTAATATCCAATCATAGTAATTATATTAACATAATATGAGCAGCATTTATTTCTAATATCCAATGCAAACAACCTTCCCTAGTCATGGTGCAAAAAAAAAAAAAAAATCTAACCAACACAAAATGTCACTGAACTCTGTGGATATGATAAAAAAAATGTTATTTCGCTATAAAATATTCAAAATTACACACATTTACATTTAGTACAAAGCATGATGGGAAAAATGCAAAACACTCTCCACACTTATCAATGTTTGGCACATTTTATCTGCTTAATATTTCCATCCATCCATCCATTTTCTACCGCTTATTCCCTTCGGGGTCGCGGGGGGCGCTGGAGCCTATCTCAGCTACAATCGGGCGGAAGGCGGGGTACACCCTGGACAAGTCGCCACCTCATCACAAGGCCAACACAGATAGACAGACAACATTCACACTCACATTCACACACTAGGGACCGTTTAGTGTTGCCAATCAACCTATCCCCAGGTGCATGTCTTTGGAGGTGGGAGGAAGCCGGAGTACCCGGAGGGAACCCGCGCAGTCACGGGGAGAACATGCAAACTACACACAGAAAGATCCCGAGTGCAGGATCGAATCCAGGACCTTCGTATTGTGAGGCAGACGCACTAACCCCTCATGCACCGTGCTGCCCGCTTGATATTTCTGATTGATTAAAAAACTTTAGGTAGGTCCTCATGGAAGTAAACAAGGTAGGGGTCCAACTTCGACATACTCTTAATATCCAATTACAGTAATTATATTAATAGAATATGTATGTATATTAGGGCTGTGAATCTTTGGGTGTCCCACGATTCGATTCAAAATCGATTCTTGGGGTCACTTTTTTTTTTCCAATTCAACACGATTCTCGATTCAAAAACGATTTTTTTTTTTTTTTTTTAAATGAAAACAATACACAACAATACCATAATAATGCAATACAATTTCAAAACCAAACCCGACCCAGCAACATTCAGAATAGCAATAAACAGAGCAATTGAGAGCAATTGAGGACACACAAACATGACACGGAACAATCTAAAAGTAGTGAGACAAAAATGAATATTATCAACAACAGTATCAATATTAGTAACAATTTCAACATAGCAGTGATTAAAAATCCCTCATTTATATTATCATTACAAACATTAATAAAAATAAAAAAAATAAAAATGAACAATAGTGTCACAGTGGCTTACACTTGCATCACATCACATAAGCTTGACAAAACATTGTGTCCAATATTTTTCACAATAATATAATAAGTCATATTTTGGTTCATTTAATAGTTAAAACTAATTTAAATAATGTATCTCATATTCCAATATATGACTCATTATTATGTAAACCAAATGCAGTTTTTTCTACTGATATAATCTCCATAGCTTGTGTACCAGTCAGTATGAGTTGGACTATCAACATCTATCCATTTTTTAAATATTACCCTTTTTGTTATTATGCATATTGAAAGAAATGCATTTTTACTCTTTGATGACACGTTACTAAATTGATGGAGATCCCCAAAAATACAAGTTTGCAGTGTCATTGGGATATTTATATTAAGGACTGTGATTGCTTCTTTTGTTGTTTTCAACCATAACTCTTTTATTCTCTGACATTCCCACAATAAATGAACAAGAGTTGCCTCGGCTGCCCGACACTTCATCCATAACTTGCTATCTACTACACCAATTTTAAACAGCTGAGAAGATGTAAAATACAATCTATTCAAGATCTTAAATTGAGTCAGTTTATCTTTAATGCTTCTAAAGGGCTTATTGGCATGTTTCCAAATATCATTCCATGATATGTCTCTTTCATCTAAAATGTTTAAGTCCATCATCCATGCATCATTTGCATTTCTAGTGTGGTGTTCATTTATTATTCCATAAAATAGTTTAATTAATTTCTTAAATGTATCTTGATTAAAAAGTGCATCTTCCAGTTCATGGCTATTTAAAGACATACTTTCAGAGGATATGCATTTATTTACAGTGTGTTTTAAAGAGATAAAATTAAAAAAATGACTTCTGGGTACATTATATTGATCAACTAAATCATTGAACGGTTTAAAAGAGTTTTTATTAATAATATGATGAGGTTTAGTAATACATCTATCTTTCCATGCTGTCCATTTAACCACATTTTTATTAATTATGATATTAGGATTGTACCAAAGCAGTTGATTGACAGATGTCATTGACTTGATTCCTAGTATTTTATTTTAATTTTAGAATGTTAAAGGTGTCTTCTATTGGGCTCTGCCTCAATTCATTAGGTATTTTTTCAATATAATATAAACTCCCCACATCAATGTCCAAATTCATTAACATTTTTTTTCTATGTTGATCCAGTCCTTATCTGCAGAAGAATGAAATAAGTGGCTTGCTTGTTCACAACCGAAGGAGATATAATAATGTAAGAAGTTTGGTAATTGTAGTCCTCCTTTATCTTGTGTACAAGACAACCTTAAGTATGAACAACTAGCCTTCTTTCCACACCATATAAAATGTGATATCATTGTATGTATTTTCTTAAACCAACTTTTATTAATTAGGACAGGCATCATTTTCAGTATATAATTAACTGCTGGCAGTATACTCATTTTTACTATGTTCACCTGACCCCAAAGTGATATTTGGAGACGTGACCAGCGTTCCATTATGGATTCTATCTTATTTTTTAAATGTTTAAGCTTTAGATCTCTGCTTGTATAAAGGTTTGGTGTAATGTGTAGTCCTAAATATATGATTTTTGCCTCTTTCCATTTAATTTTGGAGTTCTGAACTCACGTTGTGCGATTCAGAATCGATTCTCATTCCCACCAAGACCTTGATGTCCCCAAATTTTAATCGCATTATTAGTTCCCACAAGCATACATATCTCACTCACGCTACAGTACACGCATCAATAGGGACTGGAGGTCGGCTGTAATGGCTGACCTCCTAATTTTAACTACACAGTAGACACTCTGGGGGCCTTGTACACATGCATGTGGGGGGGTTGGGGTTCGGCGCACCCCTCATTGCCTCGTCGGCCGGCGCGGATTCCGGGGACTGCGTTCTGGTGGCCTGCCAGGCTTTTATTAATTTATTATTATTATTATTATTATCTTTTTATTTTTTTATTTTTATTTTTTTTAAATAATTTTTATTATTTACTTACTTTATTTTTTATTCTATTTTTATTTTTATTAATTTTTTTATTTGTTATTTTTAATTTTATTTAATTTAATTTGTATTTTATTTTATTTTATTGTATTTTATTTTTTAAAATTTTTTTTTAATTATTATTATTATTTTTGTTTAATCTTATTATTTATTTGTGTGTGGCGTCGCAGCGGGTCTCGCTTCCTGTTGGGTGGGGTCCGTGCCCGTGTGGCCCGACCTTGCGCTGTGGGGTCTCTGTTGGCGACTTGATGTGGTGGCGGCGTGGCGCCCGTGTCTGGTCTGGATGCTGTGTCTCGGTTGTTTGGGCGGTGGTGTGTTTGGGCGGGTTTGGGTTGGGGTGGTGGGGTCTTTTGGTGGGGGGTGGGGGGGGGGGTGTTGGTGTCTCTTGTTTGCGTGTTGGCGTTTGGGCTTGCTGGCGGGCTGGCGCTGGCTGGTCTCCGTGATCCTGTTGGCATGTGGTTGCCAGTCGCGTTTTTTTTTTATCGCTTTTGATTTGATTGGGTGGTGCTGGCTGTCTGGGGGTGTTGTGGCTGCTGTTTCTGCTGCCGTTTGTTTGTGGTGTGGGCGCCCGTGGCTGCTGGGTCTGGTGCAGGGGGGTGGCTGATGTTGTGACTGGTGGCAGCGCGTGCGCGTGGTTGTTGTCGGGGCTGACAAACTGTGTATATGTATGTATATGTGTGTGTATGTATGTATGTATGTATGTATGTATGTATGTATGTATGTATGTATGTATGTATGTATGTATATATATGTGTATGTGTGTGTATGTGTACCATACCATACCATACCATACCAACTTTATTTATAAAGCCCTTTAAAAACAACCACAGTTGAAAAACAAAGGGCTGTACACCACAAAGAAATAAAGGCAAAGGACAGACTAAAAAATAAAATTTAAAACAGAAGTAAAATACACATTAAAAAAGCAAATACAAAATTACCCTAAGAACAATTTTGTTAGATAAAAAGCAGTTAAAAAAGTTAAAAGTTAAAAACAGTTTAAAGTCTCATGCTGGGTTAAAAGCCAGTGAATAAAAATGGGTTTTAAGAAGGGTCCTAAAAATAGCCAAAGAAGGGGCCTGTCTCACATGAAGTGGAAGATCATTCCAGAGTTTGGGGCCCGCAACAGAGAAGGCTCTGTCCCCCCTGAGCTTACGCTTGGATTTGGGTACCTCCAGGATCAGCTGATCAGCTGACCTGAGGGACCGGGTGGGGGCATAGAGGTGGAGCAGCTCAGAGAGGTAAGGTGGGGCAAGACCCCATGTGTATGTGTATGTATATAGATATGTATGTATATTTCTGGGGGTACGTTCTGGGCCTGCCTGTCGTGTGGGGGCTATTGCATCCGGACTGCGTGTCTGGAGCTCCTGGGTCCCACCGTCCATCCCTTCCGGGTGCCCGTCTTGGTTGGGGCCTGCTGGGTCTGGTCCCTGCGTCTACTGTTGTAGCTTGGTGCTGCAGGGTATTCCGAGGTGCTGCGAGTCGGCCAGTTGTTGGGGTAGCGACCTTGTGTGTCAGCATGTCTGTGATCTTCTTTTAATTCTTTTTTAAAAATTTTTTTTAAATAGATGTAATTATTTATTTATTCTTATTTTTTAATATATTTTATTAATATTATTATTATTATTTTTATTATTATTTATTTATTTATTTTCCCCTACCTCAGGGGGGGACTCGGCGGGGCGGTTGCTGGTTGTTCCATCTCCATCGTTGGGGTCCCTCCGGGTGGGGTGGGTGGTTCCAGTGGCCCCGTGCTGGGTGGTCCTGTGGCGGACGGCTTGGGTGGGGTGGCCGTGGGCTGGCCTCGCCGCGCGGGGGGGGTAGGGACTCGTGGGGGCCCGGTTGCCGGTGGGGCGGGGGCGGTCTTCCCGTCCGGTTGCGGGGGGTCTCCGGGCCCCTCGGGCGGGGCGTCCCGCCTTTCTGTCCGTGTGGGGTGTGGTCTCTCGCTGGCTTGGGGTCTGGCTGCCCCCTGCTTTTCTCGTGCCTTGACCTCTGCCGGGTGCGTCTGTCTGCGGCCTGCTGCTGGCCCTTGTGGGCGGCGCGGTGGGCCAGGCTCTGGGGTTCCTGTCGCTGTCCGGCTTGGCTGCGTGGGGGCAGTGGTCCCTGGTTCCCTGGGCACCACACCTACTGTTTGTGGGATGGGCTCTCGGGGAGGCTGGGGCCGTATACATATACATTCACTGTACAAACACACATATACACATGCTGTACATATACATTCACTGTACAAACACACACATACACATTCTATACAATGAAAATTTCAACCTTACCCCTAACCTAAATAATAAATATAAATCGTTTGAGGTGCTTACTATGAGGTCTGTCACACCGCTACCTCTCGACCTGGCTGTTATCTACCGCCCCCCTGGGCCCTATTCGATCTTTATCAGTGAATTCTCAGAGTTCGTTGCTGATCTAGTGACGCACGCCGACAATATAATCATAATGGGGGACTTTAATATCCATATGAATACCCCATCGGACCCTCAGTGCGTGGCGCTCCAAACCATAATTGATAGCTGTGGTCTTACACAAATAATACATGAACCCACGCATCGCAACGGTAATACAATAGATCTAGTGCTTGTCAGGGGTGTCACCACCTCCAAAGTTATGATACTTCCATATACTAAAGTAATGTCCGATCATTACCTTATAAAATTTGAAGTTTTGACTCATTGTCAACAAGCTAATAATAATAATAACTGCTATAGCGGCCGCAACATTAATGCTGCCACAACGATGACTCTTGCTGACCTACTGCCTTCGGTAATGGCACCATTCCCAAATTATGTCGGCTCTATTGATAACCTCACTAACAACTTTGACGATGCCTTGCGCGAAATTATTGATAGTATAGCACCGCTAAAGCAAAAAAGGGCCCCTAAAAGGCGCACCCCATGGTTTACAGAAGAAATTAGAGCTCATAAATGATCATGTAGAAAACTGGAACGCAAATGGCGCGCGACTAAACTTGAGGTTTTCCATCAAGCATGGAGTGATAGTTTAATAACTTATAAACGCATGCTTACCTTAGCTAAAGCTAAATACTACTCAAATCTCATCCGCCTCAACAAAAACGATCCTAAATTTCTGTTTAGTACAGTAGCATCGCTAACCCAACAAGGGACTCCTCCCAGTAGCTCCACCCACTCGGCAGATGATTTTATGAATTTCTTTAATAAGAAAATTGAACTCATTAGAAAGGAGATTAAAGACAACGCATCCCAGCTACAACTGGGTTCTATTAACACAAATACGACTGTATATACGACGGACACTGCCCTCCAAAATAGTCTCTCTATTTTTGATGAAATAACATTAGAGGAATTATTACAGCGTGTAAGTGGGATAAAACAAACAACATGTTTACTTCACCCACTTCCTGGGAAACTTATCAAGGAACTGTTTGTATTATTAGGTCCATCAGTGTTAATTATTATAAACGTATCACTTTCCTCCGGCACTGTTCCCCTAGCATTCAAAAAAGCGGTTATTCATCCTCTGCTCAAAAGACCTAACCTCGATCCTGACCTCATGGTAAACTACCGACCGGTCTCCCACCTTCCGTTTATTTCCAAAATTCTCGAAAAAATTGTTGCACAGCAGCTAAATGAACACTTAGTGACTAACAATCTCTGTGAACCTTTTCAATCCGGTTTCAGGGCAAATCACTCTACGGAGACAGCCCTCGCAAAAATGACTAATGATCTATTGCTAACGATGGATTCTGATGCGTCATCTATGTTGCTGCTTCTTGATCTTAGCGCCGCTTTCGATACCGTTGATCATAATATTTTATTAGAGCGTATCAAAACACGTATTGGTATGTCAGACTTAGCCTTGTCTTGGTTTAACTCTTATCTTACTGACAGGATGCAGTGCGTCTCCCATAACAATGTGACCTCGGACTATGTCAAGGTAACGTGCGGAGTTACCCAGGGTTCGGTTCTTGGCCCTGCACTCTTTAGTATTTACATGCTGCCGCTGGGTGACATCATACGCAAGTACGGTGTTAGCTTTCACTGTTATGCTGATGACACTCAACTCTACATGTCCCTAAAGCTGACCAACACGCCGGATTGTAGTCAGCTGGAGGCGTGTCTTAATGAAATTAAACAATGGATGTCCGCTAACTTTTTGCAACTCAACGCTAAGAAAGCGGAAATGCTGATTATCGGTCCTGCTAGACACCAACATCTATTTAATAATACCACCTTAACATTTGACAACCAAACAATTACACAAGGCGACTCGGTAAAGAATCTGGGTATTATCTTCGACCCAACTCTCTCGTTTGAGTCACACATTAAGAGTGTTACTAAAACGGCCTTCTTTCATCTCCGTAATATCGCTAAAATTCGTTCCATCTTGTCCAATGGCGACGCTGAGATCATTATTCATGCGTTCGTTACATTTCGTCTCGATTACTGTAACGTATTATTTTCGGGCCTCCCTATGTCTAGCATTAAAAGATTACAGTTGGTACAAAATGCGGCTGCAAGGCTTTTGACAAAAACAAGAAAGTTTGATCATATTACGCCTATACTGGCTCACCTGCACTGGCTTCCTGTGCACTTAAGATGCGACTTTAAGGTTTTACTACTTACGTATAAAATACTACACGGTTTAGCTCCAGCCTATCTCGCCGATTGTATTGTACCATATGTCCCGACAAGAAATCTGCGTTCAAAGAACTCCGGCTTATTAGTGATTCCCAGAGCCAAAAAAAAGTCTGCGGGCTATAGAGCGTTTTCTATTCGGGCTCCAGTACTCTGGAATGCCCTCCCGGTAACAGTTAGAGATGCTACCTCAGTAGAAGCATTTAAGTCCCATCTTAAAACTCATTTGTATAATCTAGCCTTTAAATAGACCCCCCTTTTTTAGACCAGTTGATCTGCCGTTTCTTTTCTTCTCTCCTCTTCTCCCCTGTCCCTTGCGAGGGGGAGTTGCATAGGTCCGGTGGCCTTGGATGAAGTGCTGGCTGTCCAGAGTCGGGACCCCGGGTGGACCACTAGCCTGTGCATCGGTTGGGGACATCTCTGCGCTGCTGACCCGTCTCCGCTCGGGATGGTTTCCTGTTGGCCCCACTATGGACTGGACTCCCGCTGATGTGTTGGATCCACTGTGGACTGGACTTTCACAATGTTATGTCAGACCCACTCGACATCCATTGCTTTCGGTCTCCCCTAGAGGGGGGGGGGGGGGTTACCCACATATGCGGTCCTCTCCAAGGTTTCTCATAGTCATTCACCGACGTCCCACTGGGGTGAGTTTTTCCTTGCCCGTATGTGGGCTCTGTACCGAGGATGTCGTTGTGGCTTGTACAGCCCTTTGAGACACTTGTGATTTAGGGCTATATAAATAAACATTGATTGATTGATATACATTCACTGTACAAACACACATATACACATACTGTACATATACATTCACTGTACAAGCACACATATACACATACTGTACATATACAAGTACATATGCACACATACACTCATGCACATAATCACGTTTCATCAAACATATATTAACGTTGTTGCCCTAGGGTAAACTGGGTATAACACATGGCACACTGACAAAGCTTAACCTATTGTTACTATAACAATCTACAAGGTTAATGTAGGTTGCTTCTCTTTCTTCCCCTCCATTTTTCTGCATTCTTTCGTATCTCAAGTTATCAATATGTATATGTATTGTTTCATTTGAACAATGGTATTGTTGATAATAAAGGTAAAGTATTGGTATTGTTTATTATCAATAGCACTATTTCTATTGGTATTCATATTGCTCCATTTTTAGTGTAATAATGCTCATTGTCATTTCTGTATTATTTTTTAATTTCGCTAACTGCTTATTTGCTATTACTTTTACCATCATATTTGTACATGTCGTATTTGCTGATGTTGCTCTGTTGTTGTTGTTGTTGTTGTTGTTGTGTTTGCTGTTGTTGTTTTTGTCTCTCTGTCTAATCCCCCTCTTATCCCCACAATTCCCCCTCTGTCTTCCTTTTTTTTCTCTTTCTATCCCCTTCTGCTCCGGCCCGGCTGCACCAAATGATAATATAAATATATTTAATAAAGTCAAAATACAAATAAGGCAACAAGAGAAGTATCCTACACTTCTCTTTTGTAAAGTAAATCTGAACAGCCGATATGGGCATCTACATCTACTATATGATTTGCCTGAGAAGCTGGGCAGGACATTATAAAAAAAACAGAATCGATTCTCTTTTTTTTTTTAAATCGATTTTTTTTTTATTTTTTAAAAATGTTTTAAATTAATCAATCCAACAAAACAATACACCGCAATACCATAACAATGCAATCCAATTCCAAAACCAAACCCGACCCAGCAACACTCAGAACTGCAATACACAGAGCAATTGAGAGGAGACGCAAACACGACACGGAACAAACCAAAAGTAGTGAAACAAAAATGAATATTATCAACAACAGTATCAATATTAGTTACAATTTCAACATAGCAGTGATTAAAAATCCCTCACTGACATTATCATTAGACATTTATAAAAAAGAAAAAAAAAGAACAATAGTGTCACAGTGGCTTACACTTGCATCGCATCTCATAAGCTTGACAACACACTGTGTCCAATATTTTCACAAAGATAAAATAAGTCATATTTTTGGTTCATTTAATAGTTAAAACAAATTTACATTATTGCAATCAGTTGATAAAACATTGTCCTTTACAACTATAAAAGCTTTTTACAAAAATCTACTACTCTGCTTGCATGTCAGCAGACTGGGGTAGATCCTGCTGAAATCCTATGTATTGAATGAATAGATAATCGTTTTGAATCAGGAAAAAAAGACTTTTTGAATCGAGAATCGTGTTGAATTCCATCCATCCATCCATCTTCTTCCGCTTATCCGAGGTCGGGTCGCGGGGGCAGCAGCTTAAGCAGGGAAGCCCAGACTTTCCTCTCCCCAGCCACTTCGTCCAGCTCCTCCCGGGGGATACCGAGGCGTTCCCAGGCCAGCCGGGAGACATAGTCTTCCCAACGTGTCCTGGGTCTTCCCCGTGGCCTCCTACCAGTCGGACGTGCCCTAAACACCTCCCTAGGGAGGCGTTCGGGTGGCATCCTGACCAGATGCCCGAACCACCTCATCTGGCTCCTCTCGATATGGAGGAGCAGCGGCTTTACTTTGAGCTATATACATATATATATATATATATATATATATATATATATATATATATATATATATATATATATATATATATATATATATATATATATATATATATATATATATATATATATATATATATATATATATATATGCTTTATATTGCATATAAAGTGCAAAAACAATAATGTTCGTGTTGGAGGAGTTGTGAATGAATAAAATATGAAATCCGTGCTGCAGTCTGCAGGTGTACCTAATGTTGCGGCCCAGCAGTCATTCACAACTCCTCCAACACGAACATTATTGTTTTTGCACTTTTTGGCTTCTTATTAAATAACTTTTTTAAATAGATTCAATCTTACACGTGGAAAGTTTAAGTGTGGGCTTTAGTTGATACAACACTCCCGTCAGGGGGTGCATTCTACGGTGGGGGTGCATTCTCTACCACCAGGAGGCGGGATTACTGCGAGCCTCAGCCAGTGCGTCTTCGCAGCCGTTTTATGAATACTCAGCACAAGAAATACGTTACACACATACAGTTGTTAACAAAATACACTGTACATTATATACCTCAGCTAACTAAACTATGGAAATGTATAATATAGTTCATATAGCAATACGGTCTAATTTTTTTTCTTTCCATGATGGCACGTGAGGCCCCGCCTCACCTGCCTCCCCTGACTGCACGTCACTGATATATATATATATATATATATATATATATATATATATATATATATATATATATATATATATATATATATATATATATATATATATATATATATATATATATATATATATATATATATATATGTTTTAGACAGTGGCGTGCCGTCACTAGAGGCGGGGGAGGCACGGCCTCACCTGCCATCATGGAAAGAAAAAAAAAAGTAAAAAGAAAAAAATAATAATTAAATTGTTATATGTATCCAGTGATTATACTAAAGTTATTTTCCATTTAACTTCACCAGTTTTAGATTATTTTTATTTTTATTTTCACATTTGCCGTTCAAATACTGAGAAGAGACGGTGCGGTGATCAGCAGCCAGTTGAGGCACGTCACTGATTTGTGTCTCAACATGGATTGTGCGCAATGACTCGGCTAACTGCTGGCCTGCTGTGCAGTGAGACCGTATTGCTATATGAATTATATTATACATTTCCATAGTTTAGTTAGCTGAGGTATATAATGTACAGTGTATTTTGTCAACAACTGTATGTGTGTAACGTATTTTTAGTGCTGAGCATTCATAATACTGCTGCGAAGACACACTGTGTGAGGCTCGTCTCATAACCCCGCCTCCTGGTGCCAAGCACCTCCGCCGCAGAATGCACCGCCCGACGGGAGCGCCGCAACCACACCAACCAAAGCCCACACCCAAACCCTCCATGTGCAAGACCGAATCCACCCAAAAAAAGTCACTTAACAAGAAGCCAAAAAGTGCAAAAACAACAATGCTCGCGCTGCAGGAGCCGCGAACGACCGCAGGGACACAACATTAGGTACACCTGCACTGCAGGTTCATTGTAAATCTGACTGTGATGATGCAGTCGTGCCTCACCAGACATTAACCTCACCGCACGCCACTGGTTTTAGAATAGTATTGCATTGTAGTCAATTTGTCCTTAAGTCCTCCGAGCAGCTCCACCTCGGACCGGACCTCAGAACAGCCAATCCGGGTCACGGCGCCAATTGCTAGAGCGACCTTTTGTTGAATAACAGTTGTTACATCTTTCAGAAATAACGTGTAACAAGCTTGCGCACGCACAAAAACCCGCCGCACGCCCTCTTCCTCGGCAAAGACGAGACAAATCAAGACTGAGGCCCACGTGGAACCATAGCAGCCGTATGTTTCTACAGGCTGTGGATACTTGGGTAGCAGTTCACGTAAAATGTACCCACTGACTCCGACGGTGGGGCGAGGCATCATTAGATTTCAACAAAGATCGAGGCAAGGACATGAAATTCAATAAGCTCTACTGGGTTGTAATAATGAATTGAGTAATCAAACAAGAGTCAAAGTCTTGTCCCTCTGGGTAAACTGTAGTCAGGCTATTGTATGAAGACATTTTGTTGTAAATTACACAACTTCTATTTCTATTGGGGATCAATTTCAAGTTGATTGCGATGTAACAAAGAAATGTTCTTGGATTTGTGTGTACGCCCACTTTCATACATTTGAATTTTTACTCGCGTGTGTAGTTTTCTGGATTTGAACGTATGTCTTTTTTTTTTAGAAGGAACGCCAGGCAACTGTTTTTAAATTATATTTATTATAGCAAAAGTGCAAAACATTCTGGCGTATCAACTAAAAAGGTTTCTTTGCTGAATTGTATTTACAGCCAATCCGGGTCACGGCACCAATTTCTGCACAATCACTCTGCCGTTCACTCGAAACACTAAAAAAAAAAATCCTACTGGCTTGTGTTTGGTCAGATCGTGCTGAGATTAGTCGCGTGCGCCCACTTTCATACATTTGAATTTTTACTTGCGTATGTAGTTTTCTGGGTTTGAACGTACATCTTTTTTTTTTTATAAGGAACGCCTTTAACTGTTGTTACATGACTTTTATTATAGCAAAAGAGCAAAACATTCTGATGTATCAACTCAAAAGGTTTCTTTGCTCAACTGTATTTCTGCATTATACAGCCAATCTGGGTCACGGCACCCATTTGTTCACAATCACTCTGCCATTC
>NC_084731.1:68889755-68912337 GCF_033978785.1 Entelurus aequoreus
CATGTGGCTGTACCTAATGATGTGGGCAGTAGCAATGTGTACCTAATGACGTGGCCAAATAATGTGGCTAGGAGCTTGGTGTACCTAATGATGTGGGTGTAGCTAATAATGTGGCCAGTAGCATGGTGTACCTTATTATGTGGGTGTACCTAATAATGTGGCCAGTAGCATGGTGTACCTAATTATGTGGGTGTACCTAATGACGAGGCCAGGAGCATGGTGTACCTAATAGCGTGGGTGTACCTAATAATGTGGCCAGGAGCGTGGTGTACCTAATGATGTGGGTGTACCTATTGATGTGGCCAGGATCATTGTGTACCTAATGATGTGGCCAGGAGCAAGGTGTACCTAATGGTGTGGGTGTACCTAATAATGAGGCCAGGAGCATAGTGTACCTAATGATGTGGGTGTACCTAATGATGAGGCCAGGAGCATAGTGTACCTAATGATGTGGGTGTACCTAATGATAAGGCCAGGAACATAGTGTACCTAATTATGTGGGTGTACCTAATGACAAGGCCAGGAGCATGATGTACCTATAATGACGTGGGTGTACCTAATGATGAGGCCAGGAGCATGGTGTACCTAATGACGTGGGTGTACCTAATAATGTGGCCAGGAGCGTGGTGTACCTAATGACGTGGGTGTACCTAATGATGAGGCCAGGAGCATGGTGTACCTAATGATGTGGGTGTACCTAATGATGAGGCCAGGAGCATGGTGTACCTAATGATGTGGGTGTACCTCTTGATGTGGCCAGGATCATTGTGTACCTAATGATCTGGCCAGGAGCATGATGTACCTATAATGACGTGGGTGTACCTAATGATGTGGCCAGGAGCATGGTGTACCTAATGATGTGGGTGTACCTATTGATGTGGCCAGGAGCATGGTGTACCTAATGACGTGGGTGTACCTAATGATGAGGCCAGGAGCATGGTGTACCTAATGATGTGGGTGTACCTAATGATGTGGCCAGGAGCGTGGTGTACCTAATGATGTGGGTGTACCTATTGATGAGGCCAGGAGCATGGTGTACCTAATGATGTGGGTGTACCTAATGATGTGGCCAGTAGTGGAAGCATATCCAAAAGATTCCAAGTGAGTTGCTGCTCCTAAAAAATGTCACATGACTAAAATCCGAGCTGACAGCAGATCATCATCGCACATAGAAATCATACAACTGTGCGTGTGTGTGTGTGTGCGTGTGTGTGTGTGTGTGTGTATGTGTGTGTGTGTGTGTGACGACTCACTTCAAGAAAAGAAGTCTCTCTTCATAGAGCAGAATATTATTGAGACTGAAAGTCGTCTTAGTTTCCACAAAGCTCACTTTAATGCGAGCATGAACTTTCTTCTCACTTCTTAAAGTGGCAGTACACTTTTTTTGGAATCATTATGAGAGACATGACGAAGGATGGAATTTTTTTAATACATTCTAAATATTAAATAAAGGCAAATAAAAGTCAGCTTACAGGGAGCTCCACTATTCCGCCCATAAAACACAATAAATAACCGTCCAAAATGTGCCACGTATGTTTAAAATGATGAAAATATGTAAATATTACATGTTATTATGAATGTTACTACATGACATATATACCTACATCATGTAAATATTACATGTTATTATAAATGTTACTACATGACATACATACTTACATCATGTAAATATTACATATTATTATAAATGTTACTACATTACATATATACTTACATCATGTAAATATTACATATTATTATAAATATTACTACATTACATATATACTTACATCATGTATATAGTACATGTTATTATAAATGTTACTACATTACATATATACTTACATCATGTATATAAAACCTTGACAGAGTTGTTTGGATGTTTTAGGGCTTTATAGGCAGAATAGAGCGACTCTCATAGGCTCCGTTGTAAGAGGACTTTTGATCGCATGTATTTCATATTTAGTATGCAAAAAAAAAATTAATCCGTCGTCATGTCTTTCATAATGATTGTGAACGATAGACAAAATTCCAAATAAAAGTGCAATTACCCTTTAAATTGTTCACCAAATAGAAGTTCACCAAAGATCCTGAATATTCTCCATGGTTTTTAAGAACCTTCTGCAAAAACACTGGTCAAATATCCTCTATACAGCATGGTTATATGGGTCTACTGCAAAAACACTAGTCAAAGATCCTTTATATCAGTGGTCCCCAACCTTTTTGTAACTGCGGACCGGTTAACGCTTGAAAATTTGTCATGTTCTTACGGACTGTATCCCTGCAGACTGTATTGATCTATATTGATATATAATGTAGGAACCAGAAATATTAATAACAGAAAGAAACAACCCTTTTGTGCGAATGAGTGTTAATGAGTGTAAATTGGAGAGGGAGGTTTTTTGGGTTGGTGCACTAATTGTAAGTGTTTAATTATTTAATAAAAAAATTAAAAAATAAAATAAAATACAAATATTTTTTTTAAATTTTTATTTCTTGTGCGGCCCGGTACCAATCGATCCACGGACCGGTACCAGGCCGCGGCCCTTTTGAAGGGGACCACTGCTCTATACGACAAAAGTATTCTGCTGTTTTTAAGAACTAACTTCATAAACACTAGTCAAAGATCCTCTATATGACAAAAGTGCTCTGTTGTTTTTAAGAACTAACTGCAAAAACACTAGTCAAAGATCCTCTATATGACAAACGTGTTTTGCTGTTTTTAAGAACTAACTGCATAAACACTAGTCAAAGATCCTCTATATAACAGGAGTGTTATGCTGTTTATTGGGACTTGGTGTAGAAATGCTGTTCAAAGATCCTCTATAAAACAGGATTACTCTGCTGCAGTAAAAAACTTTTAGTCGCTCCCAAGATTTGGGCAGAGGGTGGTGTGTAACCATGGCGACAGGCTTGCAGGGTGGTGTGTAACCATGGCAACAGGTTATCAGAGTGGTGTGTGACTATGATGACAGGTTTGCAGGGTGGTGTGTAACCATGGTGACAGGCTTGCAGGGTAGTGTGTAACCATGGCGACAGGCTTGCAGAGTGGTGTGTAACCTTGGCGACAGGTTTGCAGGGTGGTGTGTAACCATGGCAACAGGTTTGCAGGGTGGTGTGTAACCATAGCGACAGTTTTGCAGGTTGGTGTGTAAACATGGCAACAGGTTTACAGGGTAGTGTGTAACCATGGCGACAGGTTATCAGAGTGGTGTGTGACTATGACGACAGGTTTGCAGGGTGGTGTGTAACCATGGTGACAGGCTTGCAGGGTAGTGTGTAACCATGGCGACAGGCTTGCAGAGTGGTGTGTAACCTTGGCGACAGGTTTGCAGGGTGGTGTGTAACCATGGCAACAGGTTTGCAGGGTGGTGTGTAACCATAGCGACAGGTTTGCAGGTTGGTGTGTAAACATGGCAACAGGTTTACAGGGTAGTGTGTAACCATGGCGACAGGCTTGCAGGGTGGTGTGTAACCATGGCGACAGGCTTGCAGGGTGATGTGTAACCATGGCGACCGGTTTGCAGGGTGGTGTTTAACCATGGCGACAGGGTTGCAGGTTGGTGTGTAAACATGGCGACAGGTGTACAGGGTAATGTGTAACCATGGCGACAGGCTTGCAGGGTGGTGTGTAACCATGGCGACAGGCTTGCATGGTGGTGTGTAACCATGGCGACAGGTTTGCAGGGTGGTGTGTAACCATGGCAACAGGTTAGCAGTGTGGTGTGTAACTATGACGACAGGTTTGCAGGGTGGTGTGTAACCATGGCGACAGGCTTGCAGGGTAGTGTGTAAGCATGGCTGCAGGCTTGCAGAGTGGTGTGTAACCTCGGTGACAGGTTTGCAGGGTGGTGTGTAACCATGGCGACAGGTTTGCAGGTTAGTGTGTAAACATGGCGACAGGTTTACAGGTTAGTGTGTAACCATGGTGACAGGCTTGCAGGGTGGTGTGTAACCATGGCGACAGGTTTACAGGGTAGTGTGTAACCATGGCGACAGGCTTGCAGGGTGGTGTGTAACCATGGCGACAGACTTGCAGGGTGGAGTGTAACCTTGGCGACAGTTTTGCAGGGTGGTGTGTAACCATGGCGACAGGTTTGCAGGTTGGTGTGTAATCATGTCGACAGGTTTACAGGGTAGTGTGTAACCATGGCGACAGACTTGCAGGGTGGTGTGTAACCATGGCGACAGGTTTGCAGGGTGGTGTGCAACCAAATGAATTGCATTGCATGAAGTAGACCTTTCACAATGGCCGCAGTTTGACCCGGGAACGGACGATCGGGTGGACGATGAGGAGGTCTTACCGTAATAGCGGCTGGACCTCCAGGCCCTGACGGCACAGTGCAGCACGCCGTCCAACCACAGCAGGAGCCAACTGATGCAGAAGCCTAGCAGCAGGCCCAGCATGAGGTCCATCTCTTGCTTGGTCACGCTGTCGCTCACAAAGTAGTTCTCTGACGAGTCCACCAGGGAATGGTCACCGTCGTACGGGATCACGTAGTGCACGTGATGTCTGCGCACAGTGACAGAACCTACATTAGTGCCAGCTACAACCCCACTCTAGTCATCCATCATTTGTACAACAGTGCAGGGTTCAAAGTCAGCTGGGATAGGCTCCAACTCTCCTACAACCCTCAACATTGTACATGGAAGAACACTCAATATGACTACCGGTATTAGTAGTAATAACATTAATAACAATAATAGCAATAACATTAATAATAATACAATAAATAGAAATTTACAGGCTTACAGTTCAAAGTCAGCTGGGATAGGCCCCAGCTCCCCTACAACCCTCAACGTTGTACATGGTAGAACATCAAACATGACTAGTCCTAATACCAATAATAATAGATCAAATGTACAGGCTCAGGGTCCAAAGTCAGCTGGGATAGGCTCCAGCTTCCCTATAACCCTCAATATTGTACATGGTAGAACATTAAACATGACTACTTGTACTGATAACATTAATAATAATAACAATAATAATAATAATAATAATAATAATAATAATAATAATAATACAATAAATAAAAATGTACAGGCTCGGGGTCCAAAGTCAGCTGGGATAGGCTCTAGCTCCCCTACAAACCTCAACATTGTACATGGAAGAACACTAAATATGACTAGTACTAATAACATTAATAATAATAATAATAAATATTATTATTATTATTATTATTATTATAATCACAATTATATGAATAATACAATAAATGAATGACATATAACTATAGACCTATCAGCCTTCTTCCAGTTTTATCTAAAGTCCTGGAGAAGATTGTTTCGGAACAACTAATGCACCACCTTGAGACAAATCACTATTTGACTCCCCTACAATTCGGATTCAGACGTAACCATTCTACAGAATCTGCCACTTGTTTTTTAACTGAAAGGATCAAACATTCTCTTGACAAAGGACAGGTGGTCGATGCAGTATTTCTAGACTTAAAAAAAGCATTTGATACAGTCAATCATGACATTTTAATTTAAAAACTAACTAAATTCAATTTATCCAAACAGTCATTGTCCTGGTTTGAGTCATATCTAAAGGGCCGTGAACAATGTGTCACCATTAATAATGTGAGATCTTCCTTCCGCAAAATAGAAACAGGGATACCTCAGGGTAGTGTCTTGGGACCTATACTATTCAGTCTATACATCAATGACCTACCAGATGTATGCACAGATATAGATTTACAGATGTATGCGGATGACACAGTGGTATATACATCAGGTAAGACCTGTACTCTAGTTGCTGAGAAGTTAAATGCTCAATTAGACAAAATAGCATCTTGGCTGGAGTCATCCTGTTTAACCCTAAACACTAAAAAGACTAACTCTGTCTGCTTCTCCATAAAAAAGCTACCTCAAACAAACCTGAATATAAAAATTAATGAGGAGGTCATTGAACAAGTACCTGAAGTCAAATATTTGGGCATAATCATAGACTATCAGCTGAATTTTAAAAGTCACATTAAGAAGATGTGTAAAACCCTGAAGGCAAACCTATAGGCTGTTTTAAGATTATAAGACACTGCTTAACTCTTAGCTGTGCTTTTACTTTTATGAATGCAATGATTCTGTCACACATATCTTATGGCTTAACCACATGGTCCCAGGCACACCAGTCATCAATCAAGACCATTGAGTGTCTTTATAACCGCACCTTGAAAGTTCTAGACAAGAAGAGTATACGATATCATCGTTGCCAAATTTTAACCAAATACAATATTTTAAGTTTTACCAATTTCATTTTGTTACACACAGTCAAACTGGTTTTTAAATGCTTGCATAACTCTGCTCCCCAATTGCTCTGCAAGGCAATTACAAGACTGCAAAGTGGTACCAGATCTACCACCCAAGCAGTGTCAAAAGGCAACTGTTGTGTTCCATTCCGTAGAACATCTTTTGCCCAGACTGCCTTTTCAATAAAAGGACCACAACTATGGAACTCTTTACCGGACACTTTGAAAAGTATACCTGCACTTGTCACTTTCAAAAAACAAACAAAATTATGGCTAGTTGAGCAACAATCGTGTTCCCATGTTTAGTTTTTACTCATTTTTACTAATTGGTTTTTATCTAGTCTGCACTTTGTCTGTGTTATTATTATTATCATTGGCTTTTATCTAGTTTGCACTTTGTCTGTGTTATTACTATTATCATTATTATCAACTCATTCTATTTTTTATTTTCCTATTTTAATGATGTTGGATCTGTGTTGTTGTTGTTGTTGTTGGGGACAAGTGTTGTAAATTAGCTTTGGCTACAAACATTGTGATGCATGCATCGGATAACTGTTTCAGATGTCTATGTTTTTGTATCTGTCCCTATTTCAAATAAACCTCTATAATAATAATAAAAATACAAATGTACAGGCTTAGAGACCAAAGTCAGCTGGGATAGGCTCCAGCTCCCCTACAACCCTCAACGTTGTACATGGAAGAACACTATATATGACTAGTACTAATGACATTAATAATTTTAATAATAATAATACAATAAATAAAAATGTACAGCCTTAGGGTCTAACATCATCTGGGCTAGGCTCCAGCTCCCCTACATTCCTGAACGTTGTACATGGTAGAACATTAAATATGACTAATAATAATAATAATTATTATTATTATAATTATAATAATACCAATAATACAAATAATAGAAATGTACTGGCTCAGGTCTCAAAGTCAGCTGGGATAGGCTCCAGCTTCCCTATAACACTGAACATTGTACGTGGTAGGACATTAAATATGACAACTAGTAGTACTAACAACAACAATAATTAAAAAAAAAAAAAAAGTACAGGCTCAGGGTGCAAAGTCAACTGGGATAGGCTCCAGCTTCTCTATAACCCTGAACATTGTACATGGTAGAACATTAAATATGTCAACTAGTACTAATAACAATAATACAAATTATACAAACAAAAAGGTACAAACTCGGGTCTCAAAGTCAGCTGGGGTAGGCTCCAGCTTCCCTATAACCCTAAACATTGTACATGGAAGAACATTAAATATGACTACTAATAATAATAACAATAATAAAAATCATACAAATAACAAAAAGGTACAGACTCGGGTCCCAAAGTCAGCTGGGATAAGCTCCAGCTTCCCTATAACTCTAAGCATTGTACATGGTAGAACAATAAATATGACTACTACTAATAACAATACTGATAATAAAAATCATACAAATAGCAAAAATGTACATGCTCAGGATCCAATGTCAGCTGGGATAGGCTCCAGCTTGCCTTTGCACCTGACCATTATACGTGGGAGAACATGAAATATGACTACTACTACTACAAATAATAATAATAATAATAATTACAATAATAAAAATAAATGGTACACTAAAGAAATACTGACTTAAATAATCCAACACAGTGTTACAGTTCAAACTGTGTGTAATGTTACAGTGGACAAAAATATGAAATATACTTCTTAAATAAAACCTCTGCCTTGTTTTTTAATTAATGTGTAGGCCTACTACACTACTGTAGTTTAATGTTGGTCATTATGGTGGTACTTGGAAGTGCTTTCTGAGGTGGTACTTGGTGGACTATAGAGTGGCGCCATAACAGTTGTAATATAAATTGTATTGCTTTTGAAAATAAAAAATAACAAAATGGCCCCCGCATGTTTTAATTTTTCAGTGGAAAAAGTTTTCTACACTCCTGCTTTCGGATAGCAGTTTGACCCTGTAACAGACCATTCCTATACGGTTACGATCACAAAACCTTACGATATCATATTTGCCGGTTGGATTAAATGCACTTGTGGCTCCCAAAATCTTTGTTGGTGTCAAAATATGACCCAAAAGGGGTGTCAGTTATGAAAGCATGTCCACCATAAATGAACGTGGAGTGTCGCTATCGGCGACACTGAATCCTGCATTGATGGTGTACCTAATGTTTTGTCCGCCGCGTGTAGCATTTTGCATCAGTCCGGAGAGAAGAAAAAGGAGGCCAATATTTGCCCTGCAGTCAGTGTGTGACATCCTTACTCTTATTAGCACCACGCTGCAGATATGATAATGATCATATTTATCATTATTGCAGCTATGCTTGCTTTATTCTCGCCACAAGGCCCGCGCGCGTGCGTGTGCGTGTGTGTGTGTGTGTGTGTGTGTGTGTGCACTTGATGCTCACACTCCGTCACCTATTTATGGCGCCTCCGACACACACCTTGGCAGGCTGCATGCAGCAAAAGGCTCCCGATCCATGCAAGAGACAGAAATCCGACGGTTGCCGGGGGTTTACCTCCCACAGTTGCAGTGGCAGACGCGGTCCTCCCCTCGCAGATGTGGCAGGATGTAGTTGTGGAAGCGATCCAGTAGCGCGTTCATGTCCATTAAGCAGGCGATCGCCTGCAAACACGCACGCCGCTCAGCCGGGACATGAGCAGCAAAAAAGGTACATATTGATCCAAAAGAAGAAGAATAATAGAAAGAGATCACTCGTGGAGAACCGAGGAGGGAGAGAGAAAGCGGGGAGGAGGAGAGAAGATGCTGAGGAGGAGAGGATGAAGAGGAGGAGGGGGGCGGGGGGGGGGGGGGGGGGGGGTCTGAAAATGGATGATTTATTTATGACAAAATCTGCAAGGTTATTTGCAGCAAAATAGAAAATGAAGATAATTGCTGAGTTCTTACCATAACAAGTGAAGCGCCGAGAATCATAAAAATCATGGTGGTTGTGATCATATGCATCCAAACTTGCGTTCTTCCGTCCTACCCGCGGCGGTGCTCGCACTCCGGCTGGGCTCTGCAGGGCTCCTCCCGGGGGGAGCCGCCGCACAGCAGCCGCTGGCTCCCGGTGTGCACCCCTCCCTTCTACCGCCGGTGTCCTCTCCCGCTGTCGGCAGTGGCACTGCGGCCCCCTTTACCCCGGCGGAGGATTGACGCGAGCCGCGCGGGTCCTCTTCTAGTAATCGGGGATCCGATTCATTTTGGGCGAATCGCGGGGAAATTAAAACGGTGTCCGGGTTACTCCGCCTCAGTACCGGCAAATTGTGTCCTCCATGCGGCCCGAAAGGCTCACTGTCTCCCGCGGGGCGGACGCGTCCAAAGCTGGCGTCTTCATCGACGTGAGGGTGTGGTTAGTCCCGACCTGCGCCCTCAGTCCTCATGGCCGGTCGGCGTGCATCAAACCCGGACACGCATAGCGAGGCTGTCCCGTCCTGCTGGACCTCCGACAGCAGCATCTTAGCGACAGCACCTGTATCGGACACGGCCGTGCGCGCGCCACTACATGGTGTGGATACAAATGTCGATTATGTCGATACCAGGATAGCACTATCTGTATCGAGCCGATACTGGCGTGATGGCATCTTTATATATATATATATATATATATATATATATATATATATATATATATATATATATATATATATATATATATATATATATATATATATATATATATATATATACAGTCGTGGTCAAAAGTTTACATACACTTGTAAAGAACATAATGTCATGGCTGTCTTGAGTTTCCAATAATTTCTACAACTCTTATTTTTTTGTGAGGGAGTGAAGTAAAGTGAATTATATTTATATAGCGCTTTTCTCTAGTGACTCAAAGCACTTTACATAGTGAAACCCAATATCTAACTTACATTTAAACCAGTGTGGGTGGCACTGGGAGCAGGTGGGTAAAGTGTCTTGCCCAGTGATTGGAGCACATACTTGTTTGTCACAAAAAACATTCATGAAGTTTGGTTCTTTTATGAATTTATTATGGGTCTACTGGAAATGTGAGCAAATCTGCTGGGTCAAAAGTATACATACAGCAATGTTAATATTTGCTTACATGACCACAGAACTTTCTTCCAGAAGGTCTCATCTTTGTCCATGTGATGTCAGATGAAACAAAAATTGAGCTGTTTGGCAACAATAACCAGCAATATGTTTGGAGGAGAAAAGGTGAGGCCTTTAATCCCAGGAACATCACCCTACCGTCAAGCATGGTGGTGGTAGTATTATGCTCTGCAGGCCTGTTTTGGTGCCCATGGAACTGAGGAGTGCAGAGAGTAAATGGGACAATGAAAAAGGAGGATTACCTCCAAATTCTTCAGGACAACCTAAAATCATCAGCCCGGAGGCTGGGTCTTGGGGCACAGTTGGGTGTTCCAACAGGACAATAACCCCAAACACATGTCAAAAGTGGTAAAGGAATGGCTAAATCAGGCTAGAATTAAGGTTTTAGAATGGCCTTCCCAAAGTCCTGATTTAAACATGTGGACAATGCTGAAGAAACAAGTCCATGTCAGAAAACCAACACATTTAGCTGAATTGCACCAATTTTGTCAAGAGGAGTGGTCAAAAATTCAAGCAGAAGCTTGTGGATGGCAACCAAAAGCGCCTTATTGCAGTGAAACTTGCCAAGGGACATGTAAGCAAATATTAACATTGCTGTATGTATATTTGGTCACATTTTCAGTAGACTCATAATAAATTCATAAAAGAACCAAACTTCATGAATGTTTTTTGTGACCAACAAGTATGTGCTCCACTCTATCACAAAAAAATAAGAGTTGTAGAAATTTTTGGAAACTCAAGTAAGCCATGACATTATGTTCTTTACAAGTGTATGTAAACTTTTGATCGCAACTGTATATATTGTGGATAATGCATATGTTTAAGAGCTATTTCTTTATTCATAATCATGTTTGAATCAGCTCATATTTTCTTTCCTTAATTTTACTCTGTATACTAGTTTCTCTTTGTCTTCAGATTGCCTGGTTAGATAGGGTCGTAAACCATCAGGAATGTGAACACAACCCCCAAGTCTCTCTTCTTATCAGTGTTGGGGGGAGGGGAAAGGCGGGCTTTCTTTGTGTGAAAAGAGTTGCTTTTGGCCTGTGGAATGCCAGATCAACTTGGGCTGCGCATTTGTATGTGTTGTTCGAGGCTGGTCTCATTATTGCCAAAGCTTTGACAATAAAATTACAAAATACCTATTCTGTCCTTGGTGGTACGTTTGAGTTCAGTTGATATGTCATTAAGAAACTTGGGACTGACCAGCGTTTTACATCCCACTTGGAGGAACATCTGGTCAAACGCAACAATTTGGGGGCTTCGTCCGAGATGACACGCTGACAATTGGACCTTCTCTTGCAATCTTCTGGACAGACTCACATGGCCAAAACATAATTCAAGGTAAGCAGAACCTTTCTTTTTAGATAAAATCTGCATTAGGAGTCTGCCCAGAAGTCTGTAAGTTAAACACTGCTTTGTACCGCAGACACAGAATGGTGATTTTGATAGATTGATTGCATTTTTGCCGAGCCTGCCATTGCATTAAAATTGTAAATAGGTGGTCAACTCACGCCATTGTGTCTCGATTACCGTGACGGGCAGTTTCATTGACGAGTGAACTAATAGTTGGGTGTGGCTCACCCTGGGTAGTTGGTCGCCGCCTAAAAGAGTAACGGGTTAAAGGCCCTCGTATGATATGGAGGTTAGAGGCCTGCATATTGCACGATAAATTGCACGGGTTAGAGTTAGAGGCTCTAGCTGCGTATTGTACGAAAAATTACGGGGTTAAAGGCCGCCGTATGGTTTGTGGGTTAAAGGCCTTCAGGGGTTCGAGGCCCTTCTGAAAAAAATAGACACAATGGCCACTGAGTGTGACAGACAGGAATGTGATGGCGGTCGGGGAGGAATGTGATGAATCATTACTGTGTAATGATCAATTGAATGGACGGTTGTCGACAATAAAATTAGCAAGTAGAGTTTAAAAAGAAAAAAAGAGAACGTTCCTTGAAAGGGTTAAGAGGGAGTTTACAATACTCGAAAAGTTGTGAACTCAAACGTCAGGTAAAATAAAAAATAAAATAAAAAAGTAACTGGAAGTTTTATGGTAAAGTGAAACGCAGAGAGAGTGCTTACGTGTGTGTGTGTGTGTGTGTGCGTAGGGCTGTAGGCACTTGCTTGTGTGTGCGTGAGTGCTTACACGTGCTTGTGTGTGTGTGTGCGCTGGTGAAAATGGTCAAGAGAAAAAAAAGAGCAGGGTTGGTGCTCGAGAATTTAAGAGTTTAGCGTATGATAAAAGTAAACGGGGATTACGTGGAAAAACGAAATGCAGCAAAAGAACCGATGATTAATGAGACAAATAGGACAGACTAGACTGATTGGTGTTTTGCCTGCCGCGCATGCGCAAGACAATTCAAACGACCCGCCCAGACTTTGACTAGGCCACCGCCTCCTACTCCAGTGAGAAGGAGAGAGAGAGAGAAAAAGAGAGCAGGTGAAGGAAGATTGAGGGTGAAGAGGATGGTTTGAGAAAATATGGGAAAAGGATGTTTATAACCTTACGTTATGTGAATGGTTTCTAGGAGAACAGAAAATAGAAACATTGTGTGAAGTGTAAGGAAGAGATGGATACAGGATGTTGTTTGTAAAGGAAAACGAAAGTGAAGAAAAGATGAGAAAGTGACAAATGAAGGTATTCGTAAATGGTATGCTGTTGATTGTGGTTAGCTGCAAGTTTGTTTATTTGTTTGTTTGTTTAGTTGTTTGAGTGAAATGGGAAGAAATCAATAGGAGACTTTAGAAGCATTTTGTATCGTTGTGTTTCCACACAAGATGGCAAAAATACAGAACAACAAGTAGGATTAATGGCTGAATCTTCGACCTCACCGATAACACCATACGTTACAAACATAGCTACTGCTATGCGCAGTCTCTTTCCTCAAGATGAGGATGATAAGGCTAATGACAGAGCAGCAAGGAAGCAACTCCTTAATTTACAGATCGCTGAAAATAAAAGGTTAAAAGAACCAAAAGGTCAAAGATCAGCTAGGATATATTCAGCAGTGGGTGACCTTGCTTTTGAGTTCCAACAGGTGGAGGAAAGAATCCTCAACAGACGTGCGACCAGACGGTTGGACTCGGGTGGTGGACAACACGATGCTTCAAAGCCAGTCCGGGGTGGAAACTGTTTCGGCTGTGACCAGCCTGGTCACTGGAGTCGTGAACATTTTCGAACGGGAAAGGTTCCGTAGTGCCAACAAACGAACACAAAAGCGTGGCAAAGGACGCCCACCGCAGGAGCCCCAGCAGGAGATACAGACTGGCCCCCTGCTGGACATGAGTGTCAACGACAATGTTATCAGTTCGTGATTGACACTGGCGCCACCCATTCGATTCTGAATGCAGAGGTACCAAAGAAACTGTGTGCTTCCTCTTTAAAGGTCGAAGGCTTCGCTGGGGTCACAAGGTTACCTGTCACCAAACCACTTCCGGTTCAGATTGCTGGACCTCCTTTACAGACTGTACCCTGACATTCAAATCGCACAGAAGGAACACTCCTGGTGTTACCTGACGGCTTAACCACCAAGCTGCGACACCACTACCAAGGCTCCTACCACAGCCTGAAACAACAGGAATGGCTGACATCCAACTGCTCTAACAGTGAAAACCCTGACTGGCTGAGATGCTTCCGTGTGTTCTGCCACCCGACTCGCCATATGTTATGATCACCAGTTAGACACTCATACCAGGAGACCTTTGACTCCTTTGTATATTTATATATGTTGGAACTCAAGGTGTGGTTGCTCATGTTGACCTATCTTTGAAACAACTAGCATGGTATAAGATGGACACAATTGTGTCCCACATTGTTCACTTGCTCTCTGTCTCGCCTACAAAACCAAAGAACTTAGGTGCAATGATAAGACACGGCGTAGCTGCCAAACATTACACCGACACCCAAATACCACATTTTCAATTGTTTAGGTTTAGCACATAGTTGTGTTAAACACATAACTATGGGCTGCACTTTAGACACCTGTAGGCTACGAGGAGCTAGCAGCTACACAACAGCTGAGCTAAAACGACACATTACACATTTAAGCATATCAAATAATTATAGTTGCTCATTACATACACATAGTTGTCAAGACAGAAGTCTGATAGAAAGTATTCAGTAACAAACGTGTCTGCATCATTCAACTTTCTACAACATGAGCTTGACTTAATGAATTATTGGGGCCACCAGGTGTGGTAAAATTTCAAAATACTATTGCTAAAGCATTCGCCACAAGGGTAGTATTTTTCTAGTATTGGTGACAATATAAATATAAGCATATTTGTTACTTTCACCATATTGAATAAGTTACATAAAAGCTAGGGTTTAGTTGAGTTTGAGTTAATTGTGATATTGCTAAGGGGTCCCCTACCCTAACAACACCCCCCAGTGGACCATAGAGGCTAAAGAGACAATCATTGACCTCAAACATGACCTGTCCTCCGCTACTTGACTATTAGCTGACCTTTTTCTTAGATGTTTCTGAAAGTGATAGTATGACTAACACAGTCCTTTTTTCAGAAACAGAAGGGGGTGAGTGAGGGTGGATACAGACTCCTTGGAACAAAATCGACAATCATCCGACTCTGACACATTCCATAGTTTTAACGTTTTTACCGTGGGTAAGAAGTTATAACTAATTTTAATTTGAAAATAACGATTTTACACATCGATAGTACTTTAGTAAATCAAATTTAGAATATGGAGGAGGTCAGGGTGAATCATGTATAGTCTTTGATTTCACTGATATGATCAATACGGTACAAGGGAAAAGGTACGTACTGACTTGTGTTGACAATCACAGTGGTTGGCCGGAAGCAACAACAGCCTCAAAAGAGGATGCAACATCAGTAATTAAATGACTTGTGAATGACCTAGTACCCCGACATGGTTTCCCCAAAAAGATTAGGTCAGACAACGGCAACCATTTAAAAAAAAAAAAAAAAACAACCTCACTTAGCCTTGGTCGAAAAGGCTTTCGGACTAGAACACAGGTTTGGGGTACCATCCTGAGTCCCAAGGTAAGGTTGAAAGGATGGACCAGAACATTAAAAACTAATTGGCTAAAATCTGTGCACAGACCAAATTTAATTGGATTGACATGTTGCAATTAGCGTTAATGATCATTCGAAGGTCCGTGAATAAAACTGTTTTACCGCCCTTTGAGTTTTTTCACCCTATGAGCTGCATACAGGTCAGCCATTCACAGGACCAGCAGCCGCCATGGAAGGAGGACTCAGCGTAAAACCAAAATGGTATTTTACACAAAAAATGCAGAATTTGTGTGCCAGTTCTTCTGTACAGATACGAGGATGACAGCCCGCCACTCCAGATTCCCTTCCGGCCGCTGAGAGGGTCAAGATCTAGGTCATCAAACGCAAGTGGACGGAGCCCAGGTGGACTGGTCCTTTCAAGGTCGTGGAACGGACGTCTCACGCCCTTCGATTAGCTGGAAAAGGGGACACCTGGTACCACCTCTCCCTCTACACTCCTGCTGAAGAACCTGACAGATTACCAGCGGATGTCATTGCTGACATCGCCACTACATCTGCCCCACTCGACCCCCAGCAGCGCCTTTTGAGCCTGAGGCAGCTGAAGAAGAACGGGAGCAGAAAACGACTCATTTTTAGTGTCATAGAAGAGCGAGGCTTTAATTACACACACATAATCCTACAGCCCAGAAGACGACGCTGAGAGAGAGATTTTCTACCTATATTACTCTTTTTAACTTCTATATTGTATATCCTTATTTGAGACCAGCCTTTATACTCGAAGTTATCCAATTTCTCTTGCTTGTTTTCAGCATAACTATCTGTGTCGTTATATTAAGTGAAAAGTTTGATGTTTATCCCCGTTTCGTTACCTGAATTACTCTGATTTTGATAGACGAAAAGCAGGATGTCACACCCGGTAGTGTTCCCTGACGGACTGGTGCTTGGGCGTGTTCTACTGTCTTTGTGTCTCAGTTCTTCCTTCCTGACGACAGTGACTGACAAGTGTCTAAGAACAAACAGCGGACTTTAAATAGACTGGGTCAAAGGGGATAGCAAGACTTATTTTTTGACCTATGCAGTGTGATTAATTACGGGGGACACAATAGCTATTACCGTGGTAATAACCTCTATATTTGTTACGACGCAACCTGAACCATTGGTGTCGGATGCAGACAACATACGCTGGTAAGTGGTGCCCATCGTCCCTTTTATGTTGTTTTGGGGGTTGACCTGACTGATACAGACTCTAATTATTAAAATTAATGTCCTTGAGAGGGCGTTAACTACCTCTACACCCTCTGTAGCACCTAAAGTACCACCCCACCTTGGTGGTGTTTCAAAGGCTCTCACATCTGTGCGTGCTAATGACATCACCACCGAAGGCCTGGTAACTTTGACCTTAGGAGCGGGTACAGGTAAACCTGTGGCTCAGGTGGATGCCAAAACCTGGGTGACTGTGTTGCTTGTTCCGCTGGACGTCCTTTTCCCCACACTTACCCCGCTCCTTTTAAGTTGACTGACATAAATGGCTCAAACTGTCTTATTTCCTTGTTCTCTGAACCCACGCCACCAGGGTGCGATTTGTTGGCTAGTGTGTACCCTCCTGTTGACAATTCCACCCGACTTCTTCCATTTGTGGCCCAAAAGCTGAATTACACGTGTTTTCAATTCAAAGGACCCTCTTCGTCCCCCAACAAATTGGGTGACATTAACCCTTCCTGATGCACCACACTGATAGATGGCTCAAGGATAGGCCCTTGGGCACGAGCTGACTTATTCTGGTATTGTGGGGAGCACAGATTGTACATTAGAATCCCAACGTTATCCGTAGGGCTTTGTGCTATGGTTAGACTGGTGACCCCACTCACCCTAGTGGGTACCAAATTAACTCCCCTTGTAACTCCTGTCTCAGCGGCCTCTCTAACTTCTCGCCGACGCCGCCATGTTTTATCTCGAAGGAGTGTAAAGGGCTCCTTTGATCTGATGAGAAACCCTGATGGTGTTTACTTTGATGCAATTGGACAACCAAGAGGGGTCCCCTCACAACACAAATTGTGGTGTGAATCCTGTGCAGGTTTCGAGAACCTTCCTATCATTGGTGCTATTTTCCCTGTGACTGCTACTAAAAATGTAGAACGCATTAACTATGTTTTTTATAATCTGTTGAGACTGACCAACCTGACTCGTGACGCCGTTGAGGGACTTGCTGAACAACTTGCCCCGACCTCCCTCATGGCCATCCAGAACCGCATAGCCCTTGACCGCATCCTAGCCAAGGAAGAAGGTGTGTGTGTGCAATGTTTGGTGACCAATGCTGTACCTTCATTCCTAACAATGCTGCCCCCGTTGGCTCGGTCCAGAGCGCCTTAGAAGGCCTCAGAGCCTAAGAACTTACTGAAGTTTCCGGTGTCTCTGACCCCTTTAAAGATTGGCTTCATAACACCTTTGGCAGGTGGTCTGACCTAATTAAGTCGGCCCTGGTCTCCATTGGAGTTTTCTTGGCCGTCATAACCTCATGCGGATGCTTTATTGCCCCTTGTGCTAGGTCTCTATGCACCCGCATCATTGTTAGAGCTGTCAAAGGTCAACCCCACCCTGTTTCTGGGCTCGTTATGTCTTTGAAGGGGGTCAAGCAAAATGGAGACTTTCGAGAATTGTTGATTTCCTTCCCTGACCATGACGACATTGACGTGGACTCCCTCCATCTGTCATCCATGTAAATATGCTGTTGTTTTATTGCTAGCTTGCTCAAAGAAAAAAAAAAACTACAGCACCTACTTTAATGTGGGGCGTGCTTTAGAGGTGTTGCTCTTGTAGGAGAGATCTTTTGGATAAGATCTGAAGGGGGATTGTGGATAATGCATATGTTTAAGAGCTATTTCTTTATTCATAATCATGTTTGAATCAGCTCATATTTTCTTTCCTTAATTTTACTCTGTATACTAGTTTCTCTTTGTCTTCAGATTGCCTGGTTAGATAGGGTCGTAAACCATCAGGAATGTGAACACAACCCCCAAGTCTCTCTTCTTATCAGTGTTGGGGGGAGGGGAAAGGCGGGCTTTCTTTGTGTGAAAAGAGTTGCTTTTGGCCTGTGGAATGCCAGATCAACTTGGGCTGCGCATTTGTATGTGTTGTTCGAGGCTGGTCTCATTATTGCCAAAGCTTTGACAATAAAATTACAAAATACCTATTCTGTCCTTGGTGGTACGTTTGAGTTCAGTTGATATGTCATTAAGAAACTTGGGACTGACCAGCGTTTTACATCCCACTTGGAGGAACATCTGGTCAAACGCAACAATATATATATATATATATATATATATATATATATATATATATATATATATATATATATATATATATATATATATATATATATGTATATATATATCATATTTTTAATTTTTTTACAAATATATGTCCAGCACCCCCCGCGAACCCATAAGGGACAAGCGGTAGAAAATGGATGGATGTATATGTATTTTATCATGTTCTTCATATCTTTAAATTATTGATGTAGTCATATTCATTTTTATTTTTTTTTTGAAATACGTGAATTTAGGGCAACATTTTTTTTCTCAAACAAAATGTAGTCTACTCGGATTTTGACAGTTTTTTTTAAACACAAAATTATTGTAAATAATTGCTTCTCAAATAGTGGGGCGGGCCATGATATATGTGTGTGTGTGGGGCAGGGGGGCGTGAGAGGCAATGGCATAATAGTGTATATCTTGACACATACAGATAAATAAATAAACATTCACTTCGGGTGGGGGGGCGTGAAAAAATTATGACCCCCTAAAATATGCAACTGTGAACAAGTTCCAAAGAGTCCCTTTGCTTCTTAAATAGTGAGGGAGGGGAGGCGTGAGAGGCAGTAGCGTAATAGTGTATATCTTGACACGTATAAATAAATAAATAAACATTCACTTCGGAGGGGGGCGTGAAAACATTATGTCCCCTGGAGAAATGTAACTGTTAACAAGTAAAACATTTTTTTAAAAAGTACCAATGATTGTCACACACACACTAGGTGTAGTGAAATTACTCTCTGCATTTGACCCATCCCCTTGTTCCACCCCCTGGGAGGTGAGGGGAGCAGTGAGCAGCAGTGGTGGCCACACCCGGGAATTATTTAGGTGATTTAACCCCCAATTCCAACCCTTGATGGTGAGTGCCAAGCAGGGAGGTAATGGGTCCCATTTTTATAGTCTTTGGTATGACTCAGCCGGGGTTTGAACTCACGGCCTACGGATCTCCGGGCTCCAGATAGCCTCTTTAATGCAATGCTTCTTAAATTTTTAGAAGGGGGGGCATGAGAGGCAGTAGCGTAATAGTGTATATTTTGACACATACAGATATATAAACATTCACTTTAGGGGGGGTGTAAAAAAATATGACCATTAGAAAATTGTAACTGTAAGCAAGTCCCAAACAGCCCCCTGAGATTGGTAGGTTGTGAGTTCAAACCCCGGCCGAGTCATACCAAAGACTATAAAAATGGGACCCATTACCTCCCTGCTTGGCACTCAGCATCAAGGGTTGGAATTGGGGGTTAAATCACCAAAAATGATTCCCGGGCGCGGCACTGCTGCTGCCCACTGCTCCCCTCACCTCCCAGGGGGTGAACAAGGGGATGGGTCAAATGCAGAGGACACATTTCGCCACACCTCGTGTGTGTGTGACAATCATTTGTACTTTAACTTTAACTCAATGCAGTGCTTCTTAAATAATGAGAGGGGTGTGAGAGGCAGTAGCGTAGTAGTGTATATCTTGACACGTATAGATAAATAAATAAACATTCACTTTGGGGGTGGGAGTATATTTTAAAAGTGTGTTATGCACTTTTTTTATTTTCTTTGAAAGAAAACACAGATGGGGGGGCCTGAAAACATTGTGTCCCCTGGAGAAATGTAACTGTTAACACCTCCCTAGGGAAGGCGTTCGGGTGGCATCCTGACCAGATGCCCGAACCACCTCATCTGGCTCCTCTCCATGTGGAGGAGCAGCGGCTTTACTTTGAGCTCCTCCCGGATGGCAGAGCTTCTCACCCTATCTCTAAGGCCATGTCTACACTAAGTCGTTTAACCCCTTAAACAAATAATTATTGAGCCTAAGCCCTGTTTCAGCCACACTAAACCAGCATTTAAGGTCCCCCTCCTCTGACACATTTTTACACGGCTAAATGCGCTGTGTATTTCTTGAATCTCCGTCACTTAGCTTTGTATGGACTCATTGATAGTTTACAAACTGAGTTCAGAGAGGAATTGATGCCAGAAAGACCGCGCCCCACACAGGAAGTGACTTCAGAAAGAACACGCCACAGCCAGCTTCATAATAAAGCGGTTTCATAGCTCGGAGCTAACCACTGGAAATATGGAGGCGAGTCATCCAGACATGCTGTGTTTCTCCTTCTTCTACATGACAGACGTTTGTGGAAATCACACATGAATACCTTAAGAGAAAGCGACTGCAGCTATTTGGGATACAACACTTCTCAGACGGCAAGAGAACTTTCCAATGTCCGGGTCAGCTGTGATTCTACTTAGCGAAAAACTTTGTCCATTTGTCGAAGGAGAGTCATCGAGAATGCAGGCTCCCGTGGATGTGATAAAAAAAAGGTAGCGTGTGCTTTGTATTAACTGGCCGTCGAGGGAAGACTAACTACGGAAAACGGCGATTGCATTTGGACTGGCAAAGCAGACTGTATCAGTTATTGTCCGCCATGTATGTCGCAGACTCAGCGTCTAGGTCCAGAGTATATAAAGTCACCAAAAAGGAATGGACAATGAAGGTGAAGGCAAAAGAGTGAGGAGTGTCCTGACCAGATATTTAGATCCTTAGTTTGATTGATGTAAAATGTTCTTTATCACATTGATTACGTGTCTAATAAAGATTTGATTAATTTATGATGGCTCAGGTGTGATTCACTATAATAGGGTCCCACAGCACACTGGATTCCAGGCTAATTGAAATACCACAACACTGGATGTTGTTCAGATAAGTTACATTTAAGAACTTACACACAAAGCAACACTGGATGTGACTGTGACGTGCGCATTTACCGCGCATGCGTAATAGGTCGCGTTGCGCCGGCGGACGGAAGGTGGGGGGGGGAGGGGGTCTTAAACGGTGGCATTGTTGTGTGTGGACACGGTGGGATTTACCCCTGGATTACCTAAGGGAGAGCCCCGCCACCCGGCGGTGGAAACTCATTTCGGCTGCCTGTACCCGTGATCTCGTCCTTTCGGTCATAACCCAAAGCTCATGACCATAGGTGAGGATGGGAACGTAGATCGACCGGTAAATTGAGAGCTTTGCCTTCCGGCTCAGTTCCTTCTTCACCACAACGGATCGATACAGCGTCCGCAGATTCTCCAGGCACTGCTTCCTCATAGGAAGATGTGTTGGTGGGATTGAGGAGGTCTTCGAAGTATTCCCTCCACGATCCACAACATCTGCAGTCGAGGTCAGCAGAACACCATCCCCACCATACACGGTGTTGACAGTGCACTGCTTCCCTTTCCTGAGGCGGCGGATGATGGTCCAGAATCGCTTCGAAGCCGTCTGGAAGTCATTTTTGCCTCTGCGACCGCTGAAGCCGCACACCGCTTGGCCTGTCGGTAGCTGTCAGCTGCCTCCGGAGTTCCATGAGACAAAAGGACCCAATAGGACTCCTTCTTCAGCTTGACGGCATCCCTCACCGTGGCGGTTCTAGGATTACCGCCACGACAGACACCAACTACCTTGCGATCACAGCTCCAATTGGCCGCCTCGACAATAGAGGTACAGAACATGGTCCACTCGGACTCAATGTCCAGTGCCTCCCTCGTGACATGTTCTTATATATATATATATACACAGTATATCGTATATATACACAGTATATCATATATATATATATATATATATATATATATATATATATATATATATATATATATATATATATATATATATATATATATATATATATATATATATAATTTTTATTTTTATCGGCGTGGCGAAGTTGGTAGAGTGGCCGTGCCAGCAATCGGAGGGTTGCTGGTTACTGGGGTTCAATCCCCACCTTCTACCGTCCTAATCACGTCCGTTGTGTCCTTGGGCAAGACACTTCACCCTTGCTCCTGATGGCTGCTGGTTAGCGCCTTGCATGGCAGCTCCCGCCATCAGTGTGTGAATGTGCGTGTGAATGGGTGAATGTGGAAATACTGTCAAAGCGCCTTGAGTACCTGGAAGGTAGAAAAGCGCTATACAAGTATAACCCATTTATTTATCATTTATTTTTATT